>NW_020169321.1:0-52178 GCF_000988165.1 Vairimorpha ceranae
CTTGCACTACAATTTGTTGCGATGATCAAGAACTTATAAAGTTACTTAACAAACTTGAAAAAAACTTTTTTAATTTAAAGCAAGCTAAAAGCTCGCCTGAATTCAATAATATTTACATTATAGATTCTAGAAATATTTCATATAATGATATTAATCTTTTAAAAAAGTTTAGAGTGTCTTACAATGGTAAGTTTTACAATAGGAAAAAAAAAATTATAGATAGTATTACAAATATTTGTGAACATCTTAAATATCAACAAATACCACGACATCGACATATTCTAGTAGAAAAAAGTCTAAAATTTATTTGTCAAGTTTTTGTCTTTATTAATGATTTTAATTTTTTTAAAAAAAAAAGGATCATTGGATATTTTAATTTTTTTAACAGATTACAATATCAAAAATATAAATTTACAGCATTATTTTCAAATGAAAATTTTGCAGAAATGATCACTTTAATCAAAAAAGTACTCTATCAAGACCACTATTTTAATTATGTTAAAAAGGTTGACCTAAAAAAAAGCTTTAAAAGTTTAAGCGTTAATATTACATATATAATCAATCATTTAAAATTCTACACTGATTATTTAAATGAGTATGAAAAAATCTATATGAAATATATTTAAAAATAAATTTATTACGGCTATATGTTGCTTTTTGGAAAAACACATCAAAGCAAAAATTTTTTGTTTAAAGTTTAAAAGTTAATATCAGTTTTTTTTTCTACAAATTATAAAAGTTGTCATTCAATAAACGAAAGATTTTTTTTGTATTTTATAACACCTTATATACATTTTTAAAGTCTACTCCATAAAACTGTGATTTCTAAAAAACAGAGGGGAAAAATAATAAAAAAAGGAGACAACGGAGTTTTATGGAGTAAACCACAAAAATGCGATTTCCATACTAAAAACAGGTTTTGTGAGATTAAAACATAATATTTGTATAAGAAATTTTTGTCGTTTATAGTCGTTTGCTATTATTGTTCTTGTTCCCCGTTTTTAATTTTTTAGTATAAAAACAAATTTTTGTTGAAAGGGTATGTCAACATTTTATGAGGAAAATTATGAAATATTTTTATAGAGTTAAGAAGCGATTAAATTTGTTAAAAACATTGGACGATTAGTTGATAAATTATTTAAAAATATAAAATATCAAGCATAGAAGATTTTTTTTAAGTAGGGGTAAAAATATTTGGGTGGATATCGTTACTTTTGTAGAATATGCAAACAATCTATTGCATCTATTAAATATATGAACCCTTTGCTTCCTAAAATAAAAATGAGCAGAAATTAACATTTAATCTTTTTGTATATTACTAAGCCAAGAAATAGGCAGGTCTTGACTCTTGTTTCTGTAAGTGAAACTGTTTATATCTATATCAAAGAAAAAATTATTGATTGTGTGAAAGTTATAAGTGGTGAAAAGGAGAAAATTGGAGAAAAAAATGTTGCTGTACAAATTAACGAAACGGCTTATTGTAGGCGTAGTCTAATATATCAGCCAACCAGCGAAGCGCCCTACATAAGAGACACGAAATGGGTTATTGGTATCCAATACGAGTCAACACAAAGAATAAGGTTATAGGTGTTGCCAGACCGTACAATTCCGACAATTACAGTATTTATTAAACGAAATATAAGAGTAGGTACAATTATTAAAACTGGCGATTATCCGTCGCATCCAAGTTCTTTTATAGCAAATCGCTGCAAACACAGTAAAGTTAATCATAGTAGAAGCTTTATAGACGAGTATGGAAATCATACCAATTCGATTGAAGGTGTATGGGCCGGTGCCAAAGCAGAGATAGGAGCAAGGAGAGACGTAAGATACGATAATTTAAAACTTTTTATTGAGAAATATGAGCTTCTATTTAAGTTAGTATTGTGCTAAAAAGAAAGCGCTTTAATTGACCTATTTATAAACATAATAAAGTATATTCGATTTATTTTTTTCAAAGCCTCCCCTTTAATAAAAAAAACTGGAGTTTCATGGAGTAGACTCTAAATATATTATTTATTTGTTCTTACATAGAACAACATCTAAAGTTTGGACACCTCGTAAAAAGTTACAACACTTCAAAATATAATTCATTAAATTTTCATAATTTAGCATCAGAGTAAGAATCTTTATCATTTATGGTCTTAACAATGACTTTTCCCACCATTTTAAAGATATAAAAATAAGAGTTTTCAAAAGCGCTGTATAATAATTTCAAATTTTTTTTAGAATTTACATCCATTCAAAAATTTTAAACTACACATTTAAGCGTTTATACAAGTAAAGTGTTGCTATATGCCTTTAGTAAGTACTCCTTAAGTAAGGCCGGAGCTTAAAATAACTTCCATAATGCTTTTATTATCAAAAAATGGTTTATTGTTATAAGTCTTGAAATAGTTATTTTTTGAAAGCATTATTTTATAATTATTTTGAAGTTAAAAAACTATGCTTTTTCATAGTAAAATATTTTAAAATAAATAAAGAACATGGGGTAAATACCATAATACCCAAATATATGTGTACTAAACACAATTTATTTCTTATTTATCTTTAGTCTTTTTAAAAATATGTTTTGGTTGGTTTTTTGGTTAATTGTTTCTTATGAGGTGCAGATAGACCCTTCCGAGGTGGTATCTGTTTTTTGAAATAGTCTATATTTAATAAGCTTGTTGTTTCCACTGTAAATCTTAAGGGTTAAAGGATAAATATTTAGTTACGCAAAAAAAAATTTAAAAAAATTATTTTTAGAAAAAGGAGAATAAAATTTCATGTAATAATCAATATCACAGTAAGACACTTGCTTTTTATAATGTAAAACAATAAATACAATCTTTAATTGCAATTTTATAATTTAATTATTATTTTTGAATTCAAAAATATACATTTACTATGTTACAAATTTTTAAAAAATATAAATTTACTATATTAAAAATTTTTAAAAAATATAAATTTACTATATTAAAAATTTTTAAAAATATACATTTACTATGTTAAAAATTTTTAAAAAATATACATTTACTATTTTTGGAAAAAAATTATATCAGTATAATTTAAGATCAAAGTTTATTTAGCAGGTAGTAATTTTTTATTAAAATTTAGCTTAGTTATAATTTTTTTTTCTGACCCTTTATAGTTTAATGAAATTTGTATTATTAGTGTTATTTTTTGCTCATTTAAAATCCAGTAAAGACATTTATGAGAATTTATTGGAAGTCATTAAACAAAAGATTAAGACTGAAAGCTATTCTTTGATAGATTTAAAAGAAGAATACTACTCTTTTGAAGTCTATATTGAATATGATAAAATTGTTTGCTGCGAATACATGGGAGATGTATCTGGACCCAAGGATATTTCTTACAAATCTAAAAGGATTAAGTATAATACGGCAGATGAAGCAATTCAAAAAATTTGTGATTATTATCTTTCAAGCAATTTAAATAAATTACTGAAATTTCCGGCCGTTTGTAAGCTAGTTTTTCTTAAATCTAAACATGATATTAAGTTAAATCTTAAGAATTTTTTTTATAATAGAATTGAACCAGATTTTATTGCTAGACTTTATGATAGTAGCAAGTTAAAACAAATAAGGAAGCTTTGTTTATGTTTTTCTCGAAGCAAAATGATATTTCTTCCTCTTTGCTTTCAACTTGGAAAAGATAAAATGGGTGGCAACATTCAATTCTTTGAAGAAGAAAATAAGATGAAATTTTTTTTTCCTGTAAAATTAAGAAATTTAATGTTTTTGTTTAAAATTGACGCTAAAGATTTATACACTGTAGAAGAACAATATACAAGTGAAATAATAAAGTTACATAAAAATAACAATGATAATAATATTTGTACAGAGATATGCACTTTAATGTGTAAAATTTTTACATTTTCTGATTTTCTGTTAAATTCTAAATTATTAAATGATGTAAATAACGATGAGAAAAAACTACCCAGGCAATTTTTGTTATATAATTTTGAGAAGATTTTTTTTAATGTTTTAATTATAAAAAAGGCTATATTTTTCAAAACTTTAAGTACAACATTTTATTATTCTTGTAATAATCACTTAGAGATTGAGGGAAATTGTCAGTGCATTTCTGAAGAAACATACCAAGATTGCATTGAGATTTGGAAATTATATATGAAGGCAAAAAATCTTGACTTTTTTAAATACAAAATTATTTTTCATAAATTTAAAAATGAAAATCTACTAAATCATCTACTATATAAAATTTGTGAAAGTCCGGGTTCCGCTTCATATCTTATATTAATGCAAATATTGGGCCATTATAATATTTTAAACGTGAATGAAATTATTTTTCTTACGCAAAATCTAAATGATGATAAACGATTCCGAATAATTATTTTTCTGGAAAATTTTTTTACTAAAGAAAAACTTTCTAAGATTCATTTTATGATGACGGCGGAGAGTGAAGAAGTTAATAATTTGTTATACACTCTTATTTATAAAGAAGCTGAGGAATATTTTAGTATTTATGAAAAGGATGATATTTTTAATATTGAATTTTTTAATGATATACAAAAGTTTTCTGATTTATATTTATGTCTGAATAAAATAACGTTATATGATTTTTATAGCATCTTAATTGGCAATTCATTATCTATATTTGCGTCAGGGTCAAAAACATTGCCACAATTATTTGAAAGTATAGCATTACTAACCAATGTAGACGTTAGATACAGCATAGGAGGAAGGCGTGTTTATTTTAATAAAATAGAAGCTGAGAAAATGTTTCAAATATTAAATATTGACGATCCCGAGAATTTAGAAAATTACGTTGAAAGTTTAATTAAATGATTTTAATTTATAAAACTGTAGATTTTTGCCTTGCCCGAAGGATAACTACTAAACTTGTCTATATATAAAAAATGTAAATCAAAATATTTATTTTTTAACCCTTCTTTTTTCAAATTTTGGAAAGTTTTGTTCTAAAAGCAATAGCAATGTTGTTTATTTGATTATTTTACGTATAGAACAGAACATTCACTATATTTTTTTGTGTTGTATTCAAAAATTTAATTTCAAAGGTGTGTTACTGCAGCTTTTATACAAAATATAAATAACAAATTAAGACTCTAAACATAAACGTATAAACTTAACGCGAGATACAAATAATCAAAAGTATACATTGTATTTAAAGTCCCGTTTTAAACGGAATGGCTTAAGCTAGTCATCAATCATCAATATATATAAAAAGTTTGAATTTGAATATTTATTTTTTAACCCTTCTTTTTTAAAACTCTGTAAAATTCTTTATATTTTTCATAAGAAAGAATAACACAAGTAAAAAAAAGTTTTAAAAGCACAGCACGATGTTTTTGTGCATTTTTCTTTAGTTTAATTAATTATTCAAATTGTAAAATACGCGCTATTGTTATTTTATAATTAAAAGTGTTCAATGTTTAATAATAAAAAATACATACATGCACAAGGGGACATATACACATAATTTAAACAAAAAAAGCACGTATCGAATTTGAGTCCCGTTTTAAACGGGATAGCGTAAGCTATATATATATAAAAAGTTTGAATCTAAATATTTATTTATTTTTTAACCTTTCTTTTTTAAAAATTTTTATTAAGAAAGAATAACACAAGTATTATGTTTTTTTTTAAAAGCACAGCACACAGTTTTCCTGTTTTTTCTTAAATTTTATTTGTTTTTTTAAATTGTTACAGGGTGTTTATAGCAAATTTAATTTATAATAGAGAATGTAATTTGTAATAAAAAAATTTGTACATACATTAAGGTACAGCATATTCATTAAAAGAAAGAACACACATTATATTTATGATTCCGTTTCAGACGAAATAGCGTAAGCTAGTATTATATAAAAAATTGAAGTTGCGTATTTCGTTAAATTAAAATTTTTTTTTGCTTATAAATAAAACAATATTAATTTATTTTTGTGTAAATAACTACGCTAATACTATATTTGAGCAGAAAATAAAATAAATTGGCATAAAATTTATATTTTTAGTATAAAATATAAAAAAATAAAACGACTTGCACACATCTCCTGTTTACTTTATAAAAATTAATTATTCATACATTAATCATTAAATGATGATGATTTTTTTCAATATTTACAAGAATTTAAATATAAGCAGGAGATGTGACACTTATATTAAAACATTTATTTTAATTGATATAATTGGTTTTTTTAATAGATTAGAAAATTAAATTAAATAAATAAAAAATAAAAATATTTCTAATCTATAAAGTAAACTTAAAATAAATAATATATATAACTGTATTAATTTTTCACAAGTTTTATAAATTTTTTTAAATATACCCCTATAAAATGAATTTTATTTGTTTTTTATTGGTTTTTAAAAAAGTAATATCATCTCACCTTAATACACATGAACGAATTTATAATCTTAATCATTCAATAATGTCTTTATTGAAGGATAAGAAACGTAAAGATAATGATGCAAAAATCCAAATAAGATCTAATAAAAGATTAAGAATTGAGAATAAAATTGACATGATTACTGATATAGATAAAGGTATATTAGACCTAGAAAATGAAAAGTTGTCAGTAAAAGTGTTACAAACCGTTGCATCTACTAATGAAGAATTGGAACAGTGCAAAACCTTAAAAAACGTTATTATGCATGATAGTACTGTAAAGCCATCAACTAGTAATTATAGCGGCTTAATTGATGCTAAAACTATTGATACAACAAGTTTGGGGTCTACAGAACCTTTAGGCTTGAGCTGTAAGTTTAAAAAAAATCTTGTTTCTTCGCGTTCAAATGCACGATCATTAGATGGCGCCAATCTTTACAATTCCATCAGGACAGATGATATGGATAAAAAAGTAGATTATAGTTTTCCCGAGGCTTTAAAAAATACTATAAATACTAATATCAATAAATTTAAGAATACTGGCGTTGATAAAAACACAAGCGAGATGCTTAAATGTCCTTCTATGATGTCTTATCCTGATTTTACACATTTATTTTTTGCACCACATTGCAATACAATTTGTTGCGCCGAACAAGAACTTTCAGATTTATTTAATAAACTTGAAGAAAATTTTTATAATTTAGTACAAGCAAGAAACTTACCCGAATTTAGTAATATATACAATATAGATGCCAGCAATATTTCAGATGATGATAAATTGCGCTTAAAAAAACTTAAAAAATCTATCCACAATAAATTTTATAAAAAGAAAAGAAAAATTACCGTTAGTATTTCAAATATATATAAACAACTTAGGTATCAACAAATATCAGAGCAAAGTTATAATTTGATAGAAAAAGTTCTAAAATTTACTAGCCAAGTTTTTGCCTTTATCACTGATTCTAATTTTTTTATAAGGAAAAAATTTTTTACCTCTTATTTTTTTGACGACAGGTTTAAATACCAAAAATACAAATTTACAACATTGTTTTCAGATAAAAATTTTGCAAAAATGATTACTTTAGTCGAAAGAGTACTCTATCAAGACCGCCATTTTGATCATGTTAAAGGGGTCGACTTAAAGAGAAATCTTAAATATCTAGCTAATCATATTTTAGACATAACTATAAATTTAGATTCTTTTACTAATTCTTTGGAAGTTCTCTATAAATTTTACATAAAATTTAAAGAATAATAAATTTTTTAGTCATATAATTCTGCTTTTAGATCATTTTGTTAAAGCAATTTTTTTCAAAGAGTAAAATTAAATAAAGTTTTTAATCTACAAACTATAAAAATATTACTGTATTTTAATTTCTGAAATAATTTTTTGGCCAATGATCTTGTACTGCCCAATTTGTAATATATACCGAAAATTTTTTTAGTACATTTATTTTAAAATACTACAAACAAAAGAATTCTAACATAAAAATTAGTCACCTACAGTAGTGACAAAAAAAAGGAATGCTTAATTTTGCAATTAAAAGTTATATATCATAGAAGGTTATTGCCATTTTAAAAGAAGCTACAAACATTTACAATTGTTTAAGTATTTTATTTATTATGCTAACACAATGCTTTAATTAGTTAAATAAAAAATAATATGGCAAAAAAGGAATATTTTTATTAAAAATTTAGTATGTCCACCTTTCACTTTTAATAATTCATTGCATCTACTGTTCATGCTCTTTACCAAATTTTTACACACATCTACATCTATCTTATTCCACTCCTCTTCAACACATTTCTTTAATTCATTTATATATTTTGATTTTCTTTTTCCTACCTCTACCCTAAGAATATGCCATAAACTTTCTATAGGATTCATGTCTAAGGATTGTGCAGGCCAATCTAGCAAATAATTAATGGAAATGATTATTTAAATTTTCAACCCCTAAAAAATATTTTATAAAATGTAGTCAGTTATCAACAGGAAACCCGATATTACAAATACAGTCAATAAAATAAAAGATGAATACAAAAATAACAAAGGTTTTTAGTCTTTAGCAAAAAAATTTAAGCTTTTAATTTTCAGTTTTAGTCTTTTTTTATAAATTTCCAAATTGTTGTAAATAAAGTTTTAAGATCGTAGCCATTAACTACCATAAAAACCAGAATATTAATAGTTAGCATTTCAATAAATTGATACCATTCAGCATCATATAAAATGAGTACACAAAACGCAATGAAAATTGATATCATAAGAGAAATTATTTGTAATAACATTGCATGTTTTATTATAAAGCTTTTAAATCTTTTACTTGTTGATAAATCATCGTGTTGAGATAAATGTTGTAATCTATTGCCTGTCATTGAGTTATTCTCGGCTTGGGTCATCCGATTAATTGAATTTCTAATGTCATCGGTGGTAGTTTCAGCATCTAAAGGGACAGTTAATATTGTCTGCTCATGTGTACTAGCTAAAACATTCAAAAGAAATACAATTGCATACATGGGGGGTAAGTGGAGACGGATATTTATAATTTTAATTAAATTATTATATTTTTTAATAATTTTTTTTGATTATGTAATTTGAAGAAAGCTCTTAAAAATATAAATGTTAATTAATTTTTTTATTTTTTTAAGATCTGCAATAATCAAGTAAATAAATAAAAAAATAATTTTGATTAAAATTTTTTTTTTACTTTTTATACAGTTGATATTTGTGGGTGTATATGTAAGTAACTTTAAAAATATATTTTTAGCAAATTGTGACATCAAAAATTTTTAAATTATTTACAAATTGTTCGATTATGATAGATAAAGGTTTAATTAAATGTAAAAATATGTTTAGAACAAAAGTGCTATAAAAACTCCTTTTTAAAAGGGCAGCGTAAGATAGCAGTTTTTAAAAGTAGTATAATATCTAACTGTTAAATAAATAAATTAAGTAATTAAAATGAGAATACAGCTTAAAAATAGAAAGTATAAGTGTAAATTAACTAAAAATTTTATTTATCATTTTTGATTTTTTTTTATCCTTAAATATCGTTCACCGATAATATTGTAAATTATTAAATACAGTTACATAAGTTTATAAATGTTTATATGCTAACATATTGGGAATTTTACATTAAAAATGTTTTTTTTTTACATTCATAAATATAAAAGTTAACTAAATCAATATTGCAACATGTGCATGAAGTATTTCAATGTCTAAAATGATGTTTTAATTTAAAATTAAGAATTTTAAAACTAATAAAATAAATTTTATAAATTTAGTTTAACAAAAAATGTCATTAGTAAAAAATTTAATAAATAAAAATTTATATTGAAGTATAATTTAGACCAACAACAAATAATTTAAACACAATTAAGACTCAATATAAATATTTGTTGTATAAATTAGGAACATATTATTAGACAATTTTAGAATATTCAAAATTCAAAAAGATAAATACGATCTAAATCCAAGCATTGTGATAAATGTAATAGCTTTGTATACGTATTAGCTAAGCAAATGAAATGTATACAAATATTGTAGATTCATACAGACACCTCGATGATCAATTTAGTGATATTTCTAAAGCAACTTTAAAAGTCTGCTGTAGGCTATAAAAAATTAAAAAACAGAAAACAGAATTAAACACGAAAAAATTAACAAGATAATTTCTATACTATTTATGCCCATTAAGCAAACAAGATTTCTTCATTGTCCTTAGTAAATATTAAGCAATTCTACATCAATTTTGTCGAAATACAAAAAAATATCTCGCAAAAAATGATTTTGACGATGTAAAGAATTTAATCTAAAGCAGGAGATTAGTTTTATTATTAAAATTTCAGAAAAAAATAAAATAAGCATAATATCAAAAAGGTTTAAATATTATATAAAAAGAGAAAACATCAATGGATCTATATGGTATTGTTATAGAAAAAATTTTCAAAAAAAGGTGTACAAAAATTTGAGCACAAATAAATTAATTAACAATAAATTAAAACTTTACATCCATGAACTTATAACTGTGTCTTTTATGAAAACGCTAATTACCCCTCAAGATATTATTAATGATTTTGTTCAGAAAAATGCATCCTAATGAAGTGATAGCAAAAAATTCGGTAATTTTAGCTGATATATAAAGAATTGATTTAGCTAGAATCTATGCGTTGTATACAAACTAATTATTATAAGAAAGTTGCGTAATTTTTTGGGAATCGCCTAGTGGAGAGGTATTTCTCAATCACACCAATGCAATAGGGCTGAATCCTATCTTGGGGCTTGCCTGTACTTCTAAAATCAATATTATGATATTGTTTATTTGTCTAGTTGATCAATATGGGTATTTGGTTGTTGTTTTTGGGCTTGGCCCTATTTATAGTTTAATTTGTTTGTTTGCTGCATAATTGTGATATATTGCAAACAAACAACTTCAACTAATTAAATTAGAAATATATATATGTGGAATATGTTATTACCGTAGAAAGGAATTTAGATATATAAATTTGGTTCTTGAAGCAAATTATGATACTTCCATTGAATATTTAAATACATCATCTAATTTTAAGTTTTATAATATGATAGCTTTTTAGATGAAGAACAAAAGATTGTTATTTTTGGAACGATAAATTTGCTGATTAAGCCTTAAATATTACCTTATTTTTGGCTGATGGCACATTTAAAACATATCCAGCTAAATTTTTCCCCTTTTTTATACATATGAGTATAAATGGTAAGTTTTTTTCTTAAATCTATGTTTAAGTGGCAAATAAAGAGGAAAGTTGTTATAAGGAAGTATTTCGGACAATTTAACGTAAACTTCCACTTTTATGTATAGATAATTAAATATATATTTTGAACAGGCAACTATAAATTCTGTTAGAGAAATTTTTGCAGCTTGTGTAATAATATTTTGTTTATTTCATTATTCTCAATGGTTTATAAAAATCTTCTTATTGAAGGATTAAAACAAATTTATCTAAGTGATACAACATTTAGGTTGTACAGTTTTCCTAAAAAAACGCATACCTAATAGCTGTATATTTTATTCATTTTTATAATTTACGAGAGTAAATTCTTAAATAAAACCGTAAATTAAGATTTTTATTGATTTACAATTAATTTACAAAGCATTAAATAGTTACAAATACCTGTTTTTAATTAACTTTGTCTAAAAAACTTTTATTTTATTTTTGCTAAAACTGAAATAAAATACCTTTAATTTATATTTTAACAAAATTTTGCTTTGCTTTCAATAAAGCAATATTTTGAATCGAGGTTAGGCAAATTTTGGGCCTTTGAAAAATAATTTGTCCCAAAAGGAAATTGAACCAAAATTTTATGTAAACCAATCCACTATAAACAAGATTCAGAAAAAAATATAAACGGAAAGTCATAATGAAGCATGCGGGAGGCAATTGACTGCCTAATTATGTTTTGGTGTCATTAAAAATAGGATTATAAAAAAAGTTAATAAAAGTTTAAAAATTTCATTGAGAAAGTTTAGTATAGAAATAAAAACTGTAGATAATATTAGTGTTAATATAGACAAAATAAGATTTTGTCTTAATGAGAAGGGTATCTATGCATATGACCTATAAAGAAGCCTCTATTGCAAAAAAAAGCACATTTTAAGTAGAAATGATTGTGTATTAAAATGGCTAGCACTCAAAAAAAATATAGAAAGAGGATAATTTTTAGTGATGAGAGTAAGTTTAACCTATTTAATTCTGGTGGTAAGATTTCAATTTAAAATAAATCAAATACAGGACTTTTACAAAAAAAAATTATGTCCAACATTAAGCATGTCGGGAGGGGAGAAGTTTTAATAATATGAGACTGCTTTTCATACTACAGAGCAGGAAAACTAATATTCATTGAAGGAAAAGTAAATGCAATCAAATACATTAGCATTTTTATCGATAACCTAGACACTTTTGCAGAAATGATGGGTTTTCCAGAGAGCATTTTTCAGCCGGACAACGATCTAAAACATACTGCAAACGTAACAAAGCAGTGGTTTGCAGCAAAGGATGTCAGGTTATCAGCATGGCCTTCTCAATCCCCCGATTTAAATCCCATTGAGAATCTATTGGGGTTCATTAACTTCAAAATTATTATTTTAAAACCTAAAAATTTAAATGAATTAAAAACTGTAATACAAGCTGTATGGAACAGTATCATATAGAAACGTACAAAAAATACTCAGAAAGTTTTTAAAAACTAGTATTGAAGGTTTAAAAGTTAAAGGTGCGCACACTAAATATTGAATAAAATTATGTATTTTTTTTAGACAATTTTAATTAAAAGTAGGTATTTGTAGCTATTAAATAATTCAAAAACCAGATATGAATTATTGTATTATCTTATTTTACGGTTTAAATTAAAGAAAATACTCTTGTAAATCATAAAAACGAAATAAATATACAGCCATTGGTTATGCGTTTTTTTAGACAAACTGTATATTTGATAAACATAGGTCGTAACGATGTTTTTTCCGGACAAAAGCATTGTACAGATTAAGCTGTGGAAAAAAAATGCTCTTTAGTGAAAACCATATTTATTGTAAGTAAATTTTTTTAATATTTCTAACTCCTTATTTGTCATCAATATAAAATTTTTATTGTAACTAATGAACTAAGAACCAATTGTCTTACAGAGTAAATACAAATAAATAAATGTTATTTTATATTTATTTGCCACTGGCTATGATGAGCACAACAATATCAAATGCATAATCAGTTTGGCATTTTTAAAATCTGGATATCGATATAATTTCTATATTTCCATCAAAAATTTAATACTTTAGAAAGTAACACATGTAGGAATAAATACTTTTTTAACTTATTTTAAAAGAAAGTGGATTTTTTATATTTTTCCCAAATTTAGACATATATGAACGAAAACGTCTAATATATTGTTTACAAATAATCATGCGTAAGGAGTTAATAACTTTTTAAAAAAGAATTTGATAGTAAACATACATTTTCGATTCGGTTGATTAATAACTTACAGATTTTAGTAAAGAACCAGAAGTATTAAAGCTAAACTTAGTAACAGCAACATGTACAAACAATTTGAAAAAGCAAATTAAACAGACCCACCAATTGAATTGTGGAATTAAACTATATCAATTATGTTGTTAAATTGAAGAAATGGCTTTTCTTATCAAATTTCATAAACTTTTAGAGTAAATTTGGCATTTTAAAAAAAATATAAGGGGATGTTTTTTTCTATTTTCTATCTTTCGGCGAAATTGTGATCTAAAAAATTTAACTACAATAAAATATCAGAATTGAACATAAGTCTCAAGACAAACAAGATTGTTTTTTTAGATGAAAAAGCTTATTTTAAATAAATACTAAATTTTTATTTAAACTGGTGACCGCACAACTGATCTATTATCCCAAAACTTATACACACAGGCACAAACAATTATAAAAACAAAATTTGCCAGAAAAACAACACCAAAAAAACACGCAGTTGCATAATATTTTGCGTGCAGTGAAAGCCCAAAAAGAAATGAAGAAAATGTAGCAGTTATTGCAAATAAAAAAAAGTACAAGAATCTAAGACCTTTACTACAAAAGTCTTCTGTTTTTTTCTCGTACATGCAGGCTTTAGCTCGCAAGGCAATTTCTGCTTGACAATCCCTTCTTATTGGAGCTTCTTCTTCTCCAATAGCTCCTCTTAGCATACTTGATAGCGAAAGTATTATTAGAAACTGGTTGAACTTCATTTGGGGGCAAAGAAGTAGATTTTATATCTAAAATTAATAAATCATTTTTGTAAAAGATTTGCCAAAAATTATAAACTTTAAATACACACAAGTCTTATAGAAAAGCATTTAATTTATTTGAATTTTCTTTTACCACTAAATACATGTTCACATAAGATATTATACCACATAATAAAATAATTTAATTACAAAACGACTTTTAATTATTTTTAATTAACGTAATTATAACCAATAGGCATGTAACAAACTTTAACATTCAAAAGAGTTATATTTTCACAAGTATGATAATAATATTGTTGTTTCATTATTTTTATTTAAGCATAATTTTTTATTTTATTATTTTTATGTTTTAAGTTTAATTCTAAAAATTTATTAAATTATATTTTTGTTTCTAGAATAGAAAACATTCTCAAATGTACTATAAATTTGAAATAAATAAGATTGTTTATTACAGAAATATAAAATAATAAAATATCATAAGTATAAATTTTTTTTTATCAATTATTATTAAAAACATAGAGTAAATAAAATGTTAAAATAATAAACATGCATAAATATTGTACGAAAATAATATGATCTTTCTTTTTATCTTAAATTTCATAAACTATTAAAATTATTGCTGTTCTGAATGCGTGGTCGAAAACAGTGCATTTAATACTTTAAGAAATGGATTCGATTCCCAACTAGCACCTCTTGTTTCTTTATTTAAGGTGTGTTTGATCTTTTAATGGTAAAATATGTCCACGAGAAATTATTTAATTGGTTCACGAAACTTGTGTGCCGTCCATATCGCCAAGGGGATTAACACCTAATTTGAATGCGCCATTAAGTCCAAAAATGATGTAGATTAAGTTTTATCTACCTATAACAGGGGCATGCAAGCACTTAAGAATAAGTTAAAATCATGAAAGGTTGTGATCCTGGCTGGTTCTAGGTAAAGTGGCTTCGAGCCAAATAAGAGACTAGACGAAGTAGAGCACAAAAAATTCCCGAACCTTCTCTCCTACAGGATTTGCAGCACACCGACCAAAACTGGTGGGTTATCAGTGGCCAATGTAGTACATAAAAATGCCGAACTGGATTTGACGATTTAAGGTGGGTTGCATAAAAATACAGATGATGATAAGGGCCTTTGATGCTAGTGCGATAATAAATGATGATGTCACTCCTCAAGTTAAATAAAGTTTAAACCATGCCCAATATTTATAATTGGTGTATGCCATTCTGGGGCCTTCTTTAGAATTCTGCCTACATTTTTAAAAAAAAATAGTGTTAAAGAATAGGGAAAAAACAGTATTCAACATAAGGCAAAATCTACAAAAATGGGAATGTAAGCAAAATTTTAAAGATAATTAAACTACTTAATATTTTGGCATTATGGAAAGCATTTTCAAAATTAAAGCAACTATTAAAATATGCTGAAATCTACTTTAATGGGTTCAAAATTCCGTCTTAAACCATAAATAATGTTATTTTTTGCTTATTTTTATATAAAAGTTACACAAATTTTGATGTTTATTACTATAAATTGCATACGCCTCTCATTATTAGTAGTGTATGTAAAAATTTTCTAGAATTAGCTATTTTGAATATTGAAATTAACGATGAAATTTTTTATAAAATAAAAAAGCTGAAAAAATTTTTAGTTAATATTAATATCATTATTTTTATACTTATCTGTCAAAAAAACTTAAATTCTTGTAAACTTATGATTATAAAAGGTTAGATAGACACAATAGCTTATGAGTATATTAAAAGAAGATGCCAGAAAGGGCCCCCTTATTTCATTCTAAAATTTTTTTAACAAAAGTAGCACACCTTATATACTGTTTGTTGTTAGATATCAATTATTTTCAGTCTATAACTTCTTTAGATTTTCAGATGCAACAATAGCTAAGTATAAAACTTTGCTCTAGAATGCTACAAATTGTATTATAATACACATCAAGTTATCATTAGGAGGCTCAGAAATTTCATCAAAATGGATAAAAAAATTTTTCACGGCGTGAAATTTTTCAATTCTACGAGTGCTGATGATACTAGGGATACTATTTGGATTGTTGGTAAAATTGATCGAACAAGCAAAAAAAATTTTATCATGTTCGTGTTATTGATCGTATAATTCTTTCTTTACAAGAAGCAATAGGTATTTATGTTAAGTACGGAATCGTGTTAAACGCCAATGATCATTCTTCTTATCCCGCTGTTGTAAGAGACCTTAGTCAAAATCTTTATAGCGTTAGTCATTCGGTTGGATTTAGATCACAAGATGGAATCCATATAATAATATAGAGGTAGGTATTCGGGAGCTATATATTAAGCACAACGCAAAAAGAAAATGGCGTTAAATAGAGATCAAATTGATAATTAATATGTCGTTGGACATTTAAGAAGATATATATCATGGGCATTAATACCATCAATTTTTCAAGATTTATAAAAAAATTTTAGGAATTTGTGTTATTAATTATCAGATTAGAGAAATTTTTAGTATAAATAATCTTTTTATTAAAACTTCAAGAAGTTTAAGTTATCATGAAAAGAAAACAGCAACTATGAAAGGAGAGACCATAAGGCATTTATGAACAATTACAACCTACGAGGGCAAGCAACTAAAAAAATTATACTATCCAAAACAACTTTTTACCACGTAAGTTTAGTTGTATTATAGAGAAATTGTTTTCCTAGAATGAATTATATGTTAATAGTGCTAAAGAATTATTTTTTAATTAAATTTTTAAAATTTATTTTTTTGATTTTTATTTTTTGTAATTTTTTTAAAAAAAATGTATGCAGAATTCAAAAAACCCCGCCTTCCTTATAATATTGTTACGGATTGTCATACAATATTTTACTTATTGGTTTAATTGTAAATAATATTTTATTGTAAAGCAAATAATAAACAGAATCTTGAACATTATTGGCTTAAGTAAAGATGTTTACAATATATCTGACGTGAGTCCATGGGATGAAATTCTTCCTAAAATATTCTTCTAACAAACTAGCGATGAGCGTGTTGATGTTGCCCTGGTTTTTAAGAGCAGAGAACCGCTTCTGAGTCCTGTAGTTAGAATTGGTTAAATAATTTTTACTAAAAATATTTTATTTATAATTTTTTCTTTAAATAATTTTTTTCTCAAAACCCACAAAGCGCATTTAAAAACGTTTAGTCTCTGAAACGGATTGCTGACATTTCACTTTATGAGCTAATTATAAATTAAAAAGGTTCATGGTCTTTCGATCATTATTTGATTATTATATCACAATATCTGAAACAAAAAATATAAATAGAAAATAATTGTAGCCAAGATGGAATTAAATAAAAATTTTCATAAAATGGTCTTTTAATTTTCTAATTTAGTTAGGTATTATCTAAAATATACTTCCTTGCCAGCTATTTCTGACAGCTGTAATAATTTGAAACTTTAAATTTTAAAATTATATCTGGAACTAAAACTTTATGTAATTAAATTTGTTATTGTTGTACTTTAATGGTATGTAACAAAATTAAAAATGTAGTTTCAAAGTACTTTAAATTAAAATAGTTCCTATTTAAGAGCTTTGTGGTAATTGCACCTTTCGGTACCTTAACCTTTCTTGTAATGTATGTTCGTTATATTCATTCGTCCGTACTCATCTTTGCGTTATAATTTTTATATTTTTGTTTTTCAAGAAAATACAAACTGTTAGTAAATTTAAATTTTGTTAAAAAAACAAATAGCTAAAAATAAGTTAAAGAATGTAAAGAACATCACAGTTATAATTGATAAATTATTATAAAATATTTAATAAAAAATTTACTAAAGTTTGCTTTGTAAATACAGTTATTATGATAAATTTGCTATACGGTGCTATAAAAAAATATTATCATTCTTTCTTAAACTTAAATTTTTAAAAAATTAATTAAAGTTTAAGTTATTTATTACATTTCTTTTGGGTCCCTAATGAATCCTCAACTTTTTCAAAAAATATTCATGTGTTAAATACGAAAGAATGGACTAATGGCTACAAAGTTACATCGATTCATGCAAAGGGTGTGATACAATGAAAGACATAAGAGATTCTGTTAAACCCCGTGATAAAAGAGTTTGCTTTCTTTTTTTAAAAAATAGAAAACTTTCTTATAAATGTCTTAAGTGGGTATTTATTCTAATATTTGTAGTTTTAATTGTATTCTCATTTTTCGTAAATTTACTTAGTATAAAAGATTATAAGTCGATATTCGATTGCATTTTTTGGAGCATTTTGTTTGTTTTATCTTTATATGGTTATCACATATCTGTTGAATTGCTTTTTCATTTAAATCAAAATGTTAAGTAAAATAAATAATTAATAGGTTAATATTACGTTTTTTATTAAATTTTGTAAAGTAATATAAATCTATCCCAATCATATTTGCGTATGAATAGTGTAAATAAGCCGAGGGATGAACTACTGGGATGTACACATAAAAAGATTTGGCATCCAGATTAAATTCAAAGTCTAAAAAAAAACGTTACAAAGTATTTATTAGATACTGAAAAAACAACGTCGTTGAAATTATTTAAAAGAATAATAGTAGTTTTTGTATGCCATCAAACAAAAATGGTGCAGTAAATTGAACTATGAAGAAATACAGAAAAGAAATTTTTTTTTAAGGCAAGTTTATGCAATATAAAGCATTTTTTTGCGTTTGCGAATCTTACATAGTTAGTGTGACAGTATTGGTAGGGAGCTGGCTATTATTGAAATTGTTTTTATAGTTCTTATCTCCCGAAGGAAAAAAATTTTTGATAGTTAATCAAGTTTTTTTAACTAACATTTTGAATGACTCGTTTGGAAGTGAGATTAGATGACCACAATTTTTATTTTTACTTGTTTTGCCAATTTTCTGAGTTATGCGCTTTGGGCGGTGTTATAATTTTATATGGATATAAAAAACAAAAGAAGTCTCATGGGTAATAAACATCACCTTTTAAATATACATCATGGAATTAAGAGATTAATATTTTTTACAAAAAACCCAAACATAATTATAATTGCATTTCTAAAAAAACAGTTTCTTACATAAAATGTGTTCTTAATAAGGTTGGCAGGTAAAAATACATGAGGATTTTTATTTGTGTCATTTAAAAAAATTAAATTTTACCCGGAAATAAAAAATAGAATTTTTAAATTTTTCTACAAAATAAAAAAATAAATAACCTTTTATATTAAAAGTGGTAAAGTTTTTGCTTAAGCTTAGAATTATAGCAGAATATAAAGTTGAAAAGAGTAAAAAAAATTGCAGAAAAATTTAATTTATATTCTTCTTATATCTTTAGAACAATAGAAGATTATGAAAAAAAAGATAATTGTTCAAACTAAGGGCTCGGGCAGAAAATCTTTGTTTAATGATAGTGATATATTGTATCTTGACAAGGAAATTAAAAAAGATCATTTATAGGTTCAACTAAACTAGCGGAAAAAAATTTTAAAATCAAAAAAAAAAATTCCAAGACAGTTCATAAAAAACTAGTTGATTTGGATTATAAAAGCAGGAGAAGAGCATATAACCACTTTTGCATAAAAAATATTTAAGATAGATTAAGACTAGTAACTGAATGGTATTACAAAGATGAAAATTACTTCATAAATATTATTTGGAGTTATAAATCTAAAATATCACTGTTTTAATCAGATGGATAGTTTATTATTGCTTGAAAGATGGTTTGGGATATGATATAAAAAATTTAACATCTACTGTTAAGCATGGTGGTGGTTCAATCATGATTTGGGGATGTTTTTTGGAGAAAGGGTTTGGAAATATTTACACAATTCAAGGTAAAATAGATAGTTATAAATATTCTACAATTTTCAATGATAATTTATTTAAAACTGCATTGGATTTCAATTAAAAAGATTCATTATTTCAATAAGATAATGACCCAAAGCCCACGAATGAGATTTTAGGTTAAAAACTATAGAATTAGTTAAATGGCTATCCCAATCATCTGATCTAAATCTAATTGAGAATCTATGGTATGTTCTGAAGAAAAAAGCTAGTGATAGACGATGTAAAAATATTCAGGAATTAAAAGTTCCTGTAGTAAAAAAATGAACTAATATGGACGAGAAACTACGCCAAAAATTGGTATCAGAACTGAAAAAAATATGGAGTAGTAATTTGAGCATGAGAGTATTATACATATTTATAAAAAAATTAAATTTTTAATTCACCTAGTTATTTGATTAGATATTGAAAACAAAACATTTAATATATGTAAAAATGTATTTAAAAACATATGCACTTAATTTTAATTATAAATGAATAAAAATAATAGGTAAACTAAAAAAAAGAAATTCTATTTTTAATTCCGCTTCTGTATATGTAAAAAACGAACAGTAGAAAAATCAAAAGCTTTTTTTATATTTAGTAAGCTCAAAACTTATTAAATGTACTAATATAATTAATAGCACATAATTTAGTATATATATTAAATTGTGTAAAAGTAAGAGAAAATATCTGAAAATTTTATATTACACCAATTAGCTTGGTAAAGTTTAATATATTACACCAATTAACTTAGTAAAGTTTTATTTTAATTATTTCAAAATAACTAAATTTTCCGCAACGTAGATATTATGTCTCCTAAAGAAAAATCTTAAAGTAGTATTAAAATTATTAATAGTATACATTAAAAATATAAATAACAATTGATAAAATAAAGGATGAATACTGACATATCCTCCTGAAAGGGATTGTTCTACAATAAATTTTATTTTTAAAATGATTTATTTCTCTTATCGGGAGTGATATTATACCAGATTGAGGTGATCTTTATTTATGGTAATATTTTAATTTAATGTATGTCAAATGTCGAGGCTTTTGGCATTTTATAATATTGGCTTTAATTAAAGATTTCACCATAAATACAAACATAACATTGATTTTTATACTCAATATAAGATCTATAACTTAATCACTGGATTCTCCACTTATTAAACTAACAAATATTTTGAGTGCACTTAAAAAACTAAGGCCATTAAATATCGAAAAAACAAGAGCTATTATAATTAATACTTGAATATACGTATACCACACAGCGTTATATAAAATGAGTGCGTAAAATGCAAGGAAAGTTAATATTATAAAAGAAATTATTTGTAACGTTATCGAATGTTTCTTTATAAAATTTTCAAATCGATTATCCGTTGAAAAATCATTATGTTGAGGTAAGGGTTGCATCCTAATGCCCGTAATTAAATTATCCTCGACTTGAACAAAATGACCTGCTGGATTTCTAATACCATCATTGTTTATTTCGACATCTAAAGGGACAGATATTGTTGTATACTCATGTGTATAAGCTAAAAAGTTGAAGGGAAATACAATTGTAAACATAAGGGGAATTGAAAACCATTATTTATTATTTTAATTAAAGTAATTATCTTTTATTTTATGTAGTTTAATAAAGGCTTTAAATTTGTAATTGTAAATTATTTTTTTACTTTTTTTAATTTTAGTAATTAAAATTTGATAAATGAAAAAATAATTAAACATGAAATAGTTTTTCACTTTATTTATAGTTGTAATACGTGATTTTATATGTATGTATTTGTAAAAGTATATTCTTTACAAATTGTGACATCAAAAATTTGTTGAGTATATTTAAAGGATTTTTAGGATCATAGATACAAATCAACTTACTAATGAAAATTTTTAGAAAAATAAATGATCTTGTGGTATCTTACAAGTGTTATAAGTTTAGTTTTTGTGAACTTTTACTTAATTAATTTGTTTGTTTCGTTTTTTGATTTGTTTAAGGTTTTAAAACATAAAAAGTAGACAATGTTGAATGTGTTTAACGCCATAGTCTAGTTTGTTTTTTTTAGTTTATTGTTTGTTAGGAAACTGAGAAAAAACTATAAAGATAAAGTTTATTTTTATCCCTAATTAGTTTTTAAATCTAAAGATCTACACTGAGCAGAACCAGGCTAGAAAGAGTTATACCAGATTAGGTAAGAAGGAGCTTTTGAATAAAAAGTTATTAAATAAATATGTTTTAGAAACGTACTTTCACTTTCTCTTTGAATACGCCAGATATAATTATCTCTTTAAAAATGACAACGTAGGCTAGCAGTTTTAACAAGCAGTGTATTAAATTATACTACTAAATTATTTAAATTGAGTAATTAACATGAGAATAATGTAGATACTAGAAAGTAAATGTGGATTTTTAAAGTTTTTCGTAATCATACTTTGGCATTTTTTTAGCTTTAAAATATTTTTAACGAATTATATTGTAAATTATTACATAACGTTTGTTTGAGCTAATAAATGTTTACATACTAAAACATAAAATTGCACTACAAAAAAGGTCTATTTTAATTGCACAAATCTAAAAATCAAAGTTAATTAATATTGCATCATGTGCATGAAGCATGTTAATGTTTTAAACTTTTAAAAAAATGTGCAATATAAAATTTAAGCATTAAACGACTTATAATATAAGTTTAAATAATAAAGATTTTCTTTTCTTCGTTACAATTAAACAATTTTAATGAATTAAATTTGACAAAGAACGTTGTTAATGTAAAATTTATATTAAAGCAAAAGTTTTTATTTTAAACAAATAACTTAAACATCTTGTTTACTAAAAACAAATTTTTGTTGTATAAATTAATAACATATTATTAGATAAGTTTTAAATATTCTAAGTGAAAAAAATAAATACGATCTAAATCCAAATATTGTGGTTATTACAAAAAGGCTGGCCAAGATCTGATGGTGATTTCTGAAAGCGAGAAGAACTATTTTTATTAGACATATATTATTTATTGAAACTTATTAAATATTTTTCTTTTTTGATCTGAAACATAAGGTTGCAGATCGTTCTCAAACGTTTCAGCTTAAAAGTTTGGGTCTTGTGATTGGCGGAGTAGAGGCCATCGGTAACAGTATTAAATGTAATAGCTCGATGTGCGTAGTAATTAAGCAACTTTGATGTATACAAATATTATAAATTTTTACGACACCACGATGATTAATTTAGTAATACTTCTAAAGCGACTTTAAAAGTTTTAAAAAACTGAAAGCAGAATAAAACACAAAAAATAAAGAAGATTATTTTTATGTTATTGATGATCACTAAGCAAATAAGATGACAACGTTGTTATTAATAAATTTTTAACTACAATACAAATATCAATATTTGTATACATCTCAAGATAATTAAGATTTGTTAAATAAAAAGCTCATTTTAAATTTTTATTCAAGCCTGTGACCGTACAACCGGCCTACATTCCGAAAGCCTATACATTAAAAGACAAAGAATAAAAAAAATTATATCTGCCAGAAAAATAAAACCAAAAAAACACATATCTATAAAACGACCGGCGTACAGTGAAAATCCAATGCAAAATGCAGAAATCAAGCCAAGAACTATAAATAAAAAAAGTGAAATGCACATAAGAGATTTACTACAAAAAATGTCTGTTCTTGGCTCATACATTAAGACTGGTGTTCGAACAGCAACATAAGTTTGATCCATCCTTCTAATATGATCTTCTAATTCTCCTTTAATAGTTCCTTTAAGTATACTTAGTAGCGTAAATATTATTAAAAACTGGTTTAACTTCATGTTGGGGTAAGCATAAAGATTTTATATTTAATTTATTAAACACCGTTTTTGTAAAATTTATTAAAATTTATTAAAAAGTTTAAAACTTTGAAAAATCCGCCAAAGTAATTTTCTAAAATTATAACATTTAATTTATTTTAAATAAAATAATACCTTACAATAAAACAATTTAATTACTGACAACTTTTTGAATTTTTTTAATTAAAATAGTTAAAAATAAGAATTTAAACAATATTTCACATTCAAACAGATTTCTATTTTAACAATGTACTAGTCATTTTATTGTTTAAATATCTTTATTTAGGCATATTGTTTTTATGTTTTAAGTTCAGTTCTATAGACTTATTATATTTAAATTTTTATTTTTGAAATAAAAATAACCAAAATTTACTATAAATTCAAAAAATAAATAAATTATTTTTATTATAAATCTTACTTTGCCTTAATATTATAAACATAAAGTAAATAAAAATGCTAAAATAATAAACACACATAAAAATTGTACATACATTTTTAAAAATTCCTTTCATTTCAGTTTTAATCTCAACTACTTTGGTTATTAAAATTCTGTATGCATCTTATAAAAAATAGTAAATACTTAATAAAGAAATATTAAGCAGTAGCTCATCAATAAAAAGATAAACATCTTAAAATATGCATACAATATAAATATATAATACTATTAAACATACGATACAAATATAACAAAAATAAAAAATTAAATGTATTTCAATGCCTCTACCCCATGGTCTTGTCATTTTGTGAGTTTAGGATAAAAAATGAATTGACATCATTAGTGTTATTAGAAAACACTTCATACACTATCTCATATTCACCACCTATTATAAACTACGTTATGTATATAAAATCAGGCTTATACAAAAATAGATCTTTATCTTTTACTATCTCTTTTCCACAGGAATATCCTTTTGCATCTCCTAAAATAAAATGCAATACAAAAATATTTCATCCCTCCATAGATGAAGAAGGTAACACATGTCTTGAGATTTTGAGACTTAACTGGAAGTGTACTTATGGTATACAAAATATATTTATAAATTTATACACAATTTTTATAAATCTGGACTGTGATACACCGTTAAATACTGAGGCAGGAGATTTAATGATAAGAAACTGGGATGAATTTGTAAGTAAAGTAAATACATACAAATAAAAAATTTTGATATATTACAGTTTTTTACATGTTGAATTGGTACACTTCTATTGTATATTTTTATTGTATAAATATCCTTCTTTACATGTTAACCAAAATTTTAATATGTGATAATTTAAAAATCTAAAATATCTTTTCTCTACATGTTGGACAGGTCTTATGTCTCGTAATCCATGGTACCACACATTTTGAATGGAAAAAGTGTGCACATTTTAATGTGATTATTTTATTATTTCCTGTAAAATATGAGAAGCATATTCCGCATGTATCTTGATCTTTTTTATTTATTAAATTTTTATAAAATGTACTTTTATAGTTTTTAATATTATTAATTTTTATATTTTGTAATTCTATATTCTCATTAATCTCATTTATAATTTCTATATCATTATCTATACATAATGATTGATGTGTATTATTATCCACAATATGTGGACTAGACACTTCTATATCATCTTCATAATCAAAATTGACTAGATTAAAAGGACACATTTCAAAAATACAAGTGTCTATAAAAGTATTCTCATCAGAACAAAAGTAATCTTCATCATCAAAATCACTAGATATTTCCATATTAAGGATTAAAAAATAAGATTTATTATTTTCATAAGAAACAGGATATTTTATATTTTGTAAAATTTATATGTTTACTATTTCCTCTATTTATGCATAAAAATATTTTTTAAAAATAACAAACAAATTTTATATTTTGTAAAACTTATATGTTTACTATTTCCTCTATTTATGCATGAAAATATTTCATTTTTTGTAAAACTTATATGTTTACTATTTCCTCTATTTATGCATAAAAATATTTTTTAAAAATAACGAACAAACAAATTATATAAATTTTACAAACAAACTAAAATATAAAGCAAGTAACTAAATAAATATTATTGTAAACAAATAATAATTTATGGTTTACTATAGGTAACTATATTTCATATTTTTAAACTAGCAAGATCATAAAATTAACATTTTGCTTTAATATAAATTGTTATTTTAAATCCTAAACATAAGCATATGAAATTAACCAAAGAGAAATTTAATTATTTAAAAAAATCTTCGATATTTATTTTCTCCTTAAAAATTTAATAGTCAATTCAAATATACTATCATTACAGTCGTAAAATATAAATTATGTAACCTTTAATGTATTTTATAAAAACTTAATTAAATTTATCTTACATTTTAAAAATACAAAATAAGAAATTTTTGCTTACTTTTGATACACTATTATTTTTTTATATAGAAGGTTAAAGTTCTTAGTACATTTTTCAAAGTTATATCATTCAAACTTAAAATGAAAAATCTAATTAAATTTAAGTCAATCTAACAATTATACCACAATAACTTATTATATAAATTAATATAAATGTTTTTTCATTTATCAGATTATTATAAATTAAAAATTATTCACTTATCTAAGTAAAATTTATATATATAGTTAAACAACACATCCTTAATATTTTGTATTTAGATTTTTATATTAAGATAATTTTACACGTTTAATATTTTCTCTATTATCTTTATTTATATTTACTGTTTTATACATAAAATAATCGGATTTTTTATATTTACAACTTTTCTGTTAATGACTACATTACTTCACATAATTATATTTACTTGGTATTCTTATACGTTAACTTTAAATGTTCTTTATAGACCCTTAAAATAATTTTTATATTTAAAATAATATACATTAATATGTGATTCCATAAATAGTAATTTAATTTATCCTTTTTTGATACATTGTATATTTCTTATTTCTTCTTTTCTTATCAATTGTTTATGCATGAAAATTTTTAAATAGATACATTTTTTTAAATAGGTTGTAAACAAATATAAATAAATTATAATATATTAAATCATAAAAGTAAATACAGAAAAGAGTCTTTTAATTAACAACCAAATTAATTAAATTATATTTTTAATTTATAGTTTATTTTTTGTCTCCTTTTTAATTTTCATTGTTTTTTATATTTTTTAATCTAAAAATTTTAACCCTCATCTATAAATGAATTCTGAAAATTATAACAATAATAGGGAATTAGATTATAATAAGAAAGATAATGGATATCAGAGTTACAAAGACAAGTTTACAAATGAAGAAGATAAAGATATGTTGTATGACAATGAAAACTATTCTAATGAGATGGCTTATAAATCTAATGATGTGTCTTATAAATCTAATGAAATGTCTTATAAAGAGAACAGCATGTCATTTAAGAACGAATCTCCAAATGATCCATTTATGATTAAACATAGAAAACGTACATCTAAAAAGCAATTAGAAGTGTTAGAAAAAACATTTGAGACTTGTATTAGACCAGATAGTAAAACAAGGAAGAAATTGGGGGATCAACTTAATATGACTCCTAGAGCGGTACAAATATGGTTTCAGAACAGAAGAGCTAAAATTAAGAAGTTAAGCGGTGAATATAAATCCAGTAAAAAGAAAGCAATAAAAAAGACTAAGAAAAATAACCAAGTAGCAGAATCAAATCAATATTATGATGAAAATAATTATGCTGGATCTTATATTAATAGTAAGAGAATGTATGATGGACACTATATGGCTGAACCATCTCCTTATGTAACAGATCCTTCTCAATATCGTACAGGTAGAATGTACATGGACTATGACAATAAACATCACGAGATAAATAAAGTACATTATGATCCAAATGATATGTATTCTATGAATAAGTCAAAGTATGATATGAATCATTATAATGATCATCAATATGATATGAGTAGATACACTGTTTCTCATCCTTATATGGAGGCTAGTAATTATCAAGATTCAAACTTTGTTAATGATGGAAGATACAACACTGAACTGTACGGTAACTATATGAATTCGTATTACTATGGGAATAATGCCTATAAATATAACGGTGAACAAGAGGAGGGTTATCCTAATCATGACGAATATTATTATAAAATGGGACAGAATGGAATGGGGTATTATCCTCAACAAGGTGGTGGATATTATTATGTAGACGAAAATACTAATGAAAATAATAGCGAATTTGTTGATAAACATGATAAATAAATTAAATTTTTTAATTTGATTTTTTTGACAGTTTTGATTTAATTTGTTTTTCTTCAATTTGATAAACATTCTATGAATATTTATCAACTTTATTTGTTACATAAAAAATTCTATTAATACACAAACCAATAAATACATGTATAGTTATAATAATTAGTGAACAACAATAAAGTTTAATATAATTTATAACTAAACTAAAATATAGAATTAAATAATTATTTATATAACAAGATTTTAACAATTTAGTATTTAAAAATAATTTAAAAAAAATGACCTGTCTACTATTTTTAACAACATAAAATAAATAAAGATGAATTTATTTTATAAAAATTTAGTAAAAATTACAGTCTTCTTATTTTGGAACATATCATTAGCAAATGCAATATCTAATAATGTAATGCTATGACTTATTGAAAAACATAAAAAAGCTAATTAATACAAAATTGAAAGGTAATTTTTTATTGTATAAAAAAAAATTGATTGATGACAAAAAATATTTTTAAAAAATTTATTATTTTATTTAAATTTAATTTTTCGTTACAATTTATATTTAAACATTAATGGCAAAAAAAATATAAATTTAATTAAAAGTTTATAAAAAAGTTTAGCCAAAATTCTTTGATTTAAAAAATAAATTGCCCAGGATCTTAAAATATTTTGAAAATAGATGTTAAATGATGTACATTTACAAAAAAGTAAATTAAAGTTTAAAAATAAATAATTTAATTTATTTTTTTAATAAAATTGGTTTTTATTTTTAGAACTGTTTTTATTATTGTAAAAATCAAGGATATAATTAACATGCATATACTAGATACAGGTATGTTATACTTTAAATTTGAATAACTGACATTTATTTGTATAAAAATAAATCTATAGTTTCGTCTATTATTGTAAAAAAGTTTCTACCGCTAATAGTGGATGGGTTTGATATAAAATATTTATAAACATTTTAAAGATTTATATTATGTGTATAAAAGGACAATTTTATATGAAAATATTTAAAAAAATATTAAATGAAAATAAGGTGTTGGTATAAAACATGGGTTTATTTATTATAAATTATTAACTCACAACATGTCAGATATCTCATGATATAGGAAGATATCTTTGACATGTGTTGGTACCATTCCTACATAAGGATAAATAAACTTTTATTTGTAATATATAAAAAAATTCTTAATTATATTTTGTTTGTTCCATGAAAAAAACATAAGGAGTTTTAACTACAAAATATTTCAATCTTTTTCATTTTTTTTGTAAAAATAAATATTAAATGTAATAAAGGAGGTATTAAATTTTAATTCGTCAGTTATATATAATAAAAAGAGAATCTAAAAGCATTTATAGAGGAATTTCAAGGCTGTTAACTCTCAAAAAGATTGATGACCCTGACATATCGTTTGTGTTTAAAAAAAACGAGTTAACTGGATGGTAGCAAAGTAAAACTTTTGTATGTAGGAATCGTAAATTTTGACATGTCAAACATATTAATATATTTATATGTTTGACTTCTGACTATTAACTATTTTCTAATAAAAAAACTCGTTTTTAATTTCATATTGTAGAAACTGAATAAGGGATATATAACCTTTATAAGGATTTAAAACTAAAAGGTGGTTTTTACTTAAGAAAGGTCTATAAAAATTTTAAAATTTCGTTTGTTGAAAAAAAATATCCCCTGAAAGATAAAATAAAGAAAAGGCAATATCATAGCCTCCTATGGCAAAAAATAAAATGTAAATTATTTTATAAAAGTAAACAGGATTGAGTTGAATGAAAATTACTTTAGTGGGGAGGCCTTAACCCAACTAACATGTGATTAAGACTTCCACCTAAATATGAGACGATAAATATTAATAAAAGTATTATTGAAAGCTATTTAAGATCTGGGAGATAGTTCATGGGGCATTACAAGCAAAAATCAAAAACCAATACATTAATAAAAGTAATATGGTTTTAAGTATAGGTATACTTACTTACTATAATACTTATTTTTTGGTAAATACTATAGATAGTTAAAAGAGAATAAAAGAAAGTTGAAACAAAAATTAACAAAACAACTTCAGCAGCTTCATTAGACTAAATAAAACACGATTTAAATATGGACTTGCCTGTTAAATAAAATATGGGCCTAAGAAGGCCAACGAACTTGCATCTCTCAATGCCATCCTGACTTAACTAGAGGTTAGAATGGAAGAGTGGTCAAAGGACGTTCTACCAAGCCATATTAAATAGAAGGAAACAGATTCTGAGAGAAGACAGGGATAGAATATCAGGGTTCTATAGAGAGAAGTTAAAGATTAGATGTCAATCTGATGATGAAGAAAAGATCAACAAAGGTGGTGGTAAACGAGGCAAGAAGTCCCACTATAGTAAGAGAATACAAACTAAAGAATTGCGTCAAGAAAATGAAGATCTTAGCTGAAATAGCAAGACTGATATCCTACAAAGATATTGTCAAGCAGGATGAAGTGAAAAAACATTTCTAAGAAGTCTGGACTCATATTAAAGATAGAGAAATTAGTGAAATTGGACCAATAAGAAAAGTATGCTCAACAAAAGTGGACATGACCGTTTTTAACTCAATAGACAATGCAGTTGGTAATGTAATCAACAATATCTTATGAAAGATGTGGCTAAACTGCTACAAGCATTTCAGATATGTTCCGAGAAATAGCAACAAAAGAAGCCAAGAAAAGCATATGGAAAGAAAGTATAGAGAAAATAATAGAAGACTTTACTAAATTAAACGAACTTATAAATAAGTATAAAGAAAATAATATTAAGGATGGGGAAATGCACACGCAGAACATCCACAAAACCCATGAGACCGATTTGCTTCAGGTACTGTGGGACTCGAACCCGATTAAACCCCACCTCCTTAGACTACGGTGCATCAAGCTCCGCCGTACCCATTGGGCTTTGTCTTTAGGAGAATCTTTGGTCATCGGATAACCACTTTGAACATATCCTTTTTCAGAGATATAATTCTCTGCAAAAATCTAGCAGCGGACAGGACAAAAGAGTCCGCACCCTTCTGGTCGATAAGAACAGAGTTTCCGAATCCCGTGTATAGCACCACGAGGACAACACTTTTAGTCTTCTATCCCAGGAGTAAAAAAATAATCAAAAAGTCGATGAACAGAAAATTGTAGAACTCCAAAAGTAGTTTAGATACTCAAACTTAATAATCTTAAAGATGTTAAAAAAATGGTCATATACATTAATAAAAGAATAATAATAAGCAGAAGAAAATCCAAAATCATTAAAGAAGAAGACTATCTAGAAAAACGAATAAAAAATTTGGGGTTTATCTAGTTCGATTCTAAAGAGACCTACAAAAAGATGTCAACGAACCAGAAGAAGCAATGAATGAGAGACTAAAGCATAAAAAAATTAAAAAATGCTGGTTAACATGTGGGAAGAAAATGAAGAAAGAATATGTATGCAGATTATCTACTGAACTATAATTTAAAAATCGAGGAAGATCTTGTATTTTCCACCAAAGAAGAATTCATAGCTATATAAAGAGACTGCTTAGGAAGGAAGCGGTTGGGTCTAACCGAATATTTAACTTCTTCTTGAAAAAGATAGACACGATACATAGGGAACTGTATGCATGTTAAAAACATATGTATTGAAGGAAAAGAAGAAGGGTTGTTCTACAAAGGCATTACATATTTGATACTGAAAGGAACCTACATATCTGAAAATACTACCGCTAAATTATCCGTATGTCAAATTTATATAAGCTAACAACGAAGTTGGCAGAGCACGCACTACAGAATATTGGAGAGGCAAAATTACTATTACGTGAAAATCAAATGAGAACAGCCAGGAGAATGCAGAACACTAAGGAACAAGCGCTCACGAATATAACTCTTAATATACTCCACAATTACAAACTTAAGATCACGTGGAAAGATGTTAAGAAAGCGTGTGATTCAGTAACGTACACAGCCCAATGCTTGCATGAAATGTCTAGGAATTATAGCTTGATTAAGACTTTGTTAGGAAATTGGAGTGTTGAAATAAAAGTCGTAGAAGAAGTAGACAAAATAAGGAAGAAGATTCTTATTTTAAATGTTAGGATTACTAGACTTGACAATCTAAGAACAGCAGAATAGAAAAGAAGCACAAGTATTGTTTCTTAGCAAACCATGCAGCTTCTATGTACAAATATAAATCAAAGATTATTCCGTATGTAATCACGTAGGATGGTGTGGTTACTAATTACCACCGACAACGTAGAAATGAGCTAAAGCTTTACCCGACTTGAAGTTAACATTTAATCTAGAACACTTAAAATGACATTAAAAATCTGATTGGACAGCTGCCGTAATGTGAACACCGAAGCAGATGCAGGTATAAAAATTATCTTAGGATTAAAAGACTCATAGAATTGAATGGCGGAGCATGACACAAAAAGGCTTGTGTATAAAATTACTAAAAAGAAATAAAACGTTTATTATTAAAAAAATAGATAAAATTTAATTGTTAAAAAATAAAGACAGCAAAAGAAGAAAAACCACCAGGTTACCAAGAACTCCACTTTAAAAACAAAACATCAATATTGCGCTTACACGCAAGCATACCTTTACGGTCTTGCTCATTGGAGAAAAGGACATTTTCTTAGGATACAGAATCTTCAGTCTACTTAAAGACCATCTCTCACCTTAAATGGGTGTACAGAATATTATTGCCTGGCTCAATACACCAATTAAGAACACAACTCAGTTCAGCGGAGCGATACAGCAACAGTATCATGCCTGATTTCTTCCAAGTCAAAATTAAAAATTTCTTTCTGTTAATTAAAATTAACTTATTTACTTTCATTTCTAAACTTTTTTGTAAATATTTCAATTTATTAATTTTATCAATTTTCATCTAATTGTTGTGATTGATATCATTAAGCTTATTCTGTATCAAATAGCTCTGTGAACAATCATTTTGTCTATAAACTTTATATATGTACAGAGTTTATCAAATTTTCTAGATTGTGTTTCAATCCCTCTTTAGTACCAAGTATGAATTTTGCTTTGTCTTGGTTACTTATTCTTGAAAATTGTAAGAGTGGGCAGTTTCTTTGCATATTGGTTTTTTAATTTTAAAACCAAAATTTCTAATAAGTTGGCTATATTGCTAATATGTTGCATTGAAAAAGACTTGTTAATTTAAACAAAAGTACGTGCCACAAGTAAAAATTACAAACTGCTGTAATATTTCTTAAATGTTTATTAGCTTTTTAAAGTTCTTACCATTATTCTTTTATTAAATTCAATTTTTTTTAATATAACTAATTACTATTTATCATTTCGATAATTAAAAATGTAAAAATTTTACTTAAAAACACTTAACTGGATTTTTAAAAAATAACGACTTTTTAGTTGAAAGATATTTATTAATTATCTCTTTAAATTAGTTCTTATGTTTGGAACTTTAAAGTGCACTATCAAAAATATTGTTAACGTTATCAGACCTACACTATTAATAGGTATCATGTATTTTAGCCAGCTAAGCTTTAACTTAATTATATAAATTGATAACAAGGCATGCGGATCCTTTGTATAATTTACATTATTAAAAATCATTTTTTGTATAAATAAATCTGCAACGTTTAATAAAGTACTTCTTGAGCTATCATACTTTAAGTTCTGGTAAATTTTCAATAATTTAAAAGGCAACTTTGCACTTAGATACCGATATCTGATTAAATTGTTCATATACATATCAAATAGAAAAGATGGATATATAAACTTGATACACATTACGTAAGGCAAAAAGCTCTTATCAATAGAATTTAACAAATTACGTATCCAAAGGTTAATCGAATCATGCTGAAGGTAAACCAACACATTATGCCACACCAATAAAAGCGTAGTCATTTTTGGTCCAAAAGTATACGCTGCTATTAATGAGTGAACGATCGAAAGTAAAAGTACAGACAACAAAGTGAAAACATATAAAATTAGGATTATTATCATCGGAACGTACGCATTTCTATTAAGAAGTAACAATATTAAAAATATAAAATTTAAAAAAAAAGTGGAAGCTACAAACCGTTGCATTATGTCATAAAAGTAATAGGACAATACTGAATATTTTCCATTAAAAATCTCTGAATTCCAAATATTGTGTTCTTGCCGATGAATATTATATACTACTGTAAATACAACAACAGTTAATATAATAAAATATGTATAAAAAGAATAAGCCAAAGTTATTTTGTCGGCAGTTCCTAAATTAAAATTTGGCGTTTTTTTTAAAGAGGCAAAATCATTAGCGAATTTTCCAAATGATGAATACATTAGCTGCATGGAGAAATAAGCAACGCAAAGTAGATAAGCAGTCAAAGTTTTTTTATAACCAGGACTACGATAAAGTAACTTTAAGTTATGCTTAAAAAGAATATATGAATGCCTTAAATTAATATTCCAAAAAAATACCTTGTTATTGTTACATGCATCTGGTTCGGATAATTGTTCTCTTACCGTATTCTTTTGTTCAATATCATATAGTTTATTTTTGCATTTTGCAGAAATTTCTTCATTTGAATGCAGCAGAAACAAGAATTCCGAAGTCGAATATTTACCATGTGGCTCTATGCCATTCTCAAATAAAAATTCGTCAATTTTATCCGCCTTTCCTATGTAAAATAATCCGCCACGAGTTAAAAAAATTAAATCTCCAAAATAACTGTAAAGACCATCTCCGGGTTGGTGAACAGTCATAATTACTATTTTATTATTTTTTTCGGCGTAGTTTTTAAGACTTGCAACAATTTTAAGAGCACTACTAGAATCCAATCCTGTTGTGGGTTCATCTAAAATTAAAATTTCTGGATTATTAGCAAGTGTTATGGCTACCATAGCTCTTTTTCTTTCACCTCCCGATAAAGACTTAAGTATAGCATCTTTTTTATTCGTAATATTACTAATTGCGATGGCCTCATTAGCAATTTCAACATTCTCCTTGTACGACGTAGCATTATTAAATGATAGATTGTACATAATCGATTCAAAAAGTGTAAGATCTTGATAAAAAATATCTTCTTGTGGTAAAAAAGCTATTTTATTTATCCATTCCTTCCAATCCCTCTCTTTTCCGTTATAAGTTATATTCCCTGATGTCTTACAGTTTGATGCTAAATTACCAATCAATAATTCAAAGAAATGTGTCTTACCACATCCACTAGCACCCATAACAGCTGTAATCTTTCCTGATTCTACCTGACCAGATAATCCGTTAATAATTCTTGCGTATTCTGTATGTATCTCTTTATCTTTATTTTTAACTTCATAAACTAATTTATCAAACTTCAAAATATTTTTACCTTCGTTCATACCCTTGTTACCTAAAAAGTTTAAATACTAAAATTTTAAAAAGGGAAAGTTTAAAAAAAGAAAATATCACAATTTTTAGAAAAAGTAAAAATAAATTTACTACTTAATTTTATTCTTAAAATTTATAGAAAAATAAACTTTAATTTAAAAGTAAAATTTTTTGATTTTAAACATTGATAGTATAGAGAGAAAACTATAGATATGTTCAACATTGATAGTGAAGAGAGAAAACTATAGATATAACAATTGATAGCATAGAGAGAAAACATAGAAATGACGATGGTATAATTTTTTACTAAAAAAGTAATTCCAAATACACATTTACTTTTTTTGTAAAAATATAGAATGTTTACATGCTTAAATATTTTTTTTTGTTGTGATCATAAAGGATGCAAGAGAATTTATAATTTATTTTAAGTAAATGAAAAAATTATAAATAAAAATGTTGAAAGTATATTTATAAATTTAAAGTAAAGTTATTTTTTAATCATTTTGCTTATTTTTAAAAAATTAAAATTTAAACTGATCATAAATTTAAATTTAAAAATATATTTTTTATGATTTTTAAAGCGTAGATTTAGATAAGTAAACGCAATAACTTTATATGACATCTAACAAGCAACTTATAGTTGCTTGATTTTCTATATTGTATTGACATAAATGCAGGTTTGAAATTTATAAAAAACTTACAATAATAAATAAAGTGACTTTTTATATGATTAAAAACTTAAGAATATTCTTTGCATTAAAATAAATATTACAGATTCTTAAAAAATATCGTAAATGTGTATTTTTAGATACATTTAAAATTTAACACCATTTTTTAAATTTACAAACATAAATGCAAAATAATCGAGCATTGTGTGTTTTTAGAGAAAACAACACACTTTACAAATAAAAATACTAAAATTGGCAAATTTAAAATTATATTTTTTCATTTTTTATTTAGTGAAACCTCAATAGATAAATGTCAACCAGCCCTGATATTCTGCAACTAAAGAGGATAATGTGTTTTACAACAATTCAGTTTCTTTCAATAGTATTTGTGTGCATTCCTGTCTGCAGATCAACGAAATTAATAGAATAGTTTACTGTTTTATTTAAATTTAAATGTTTAAAGAAACCAGAATACCCCTTCAAACAACCAGTATGTATTGTAGAAGCATTGTCAATACATTTGGTACAGAAGGTTGTTAATATTTTTTTATCCCTTTTATTTAGGGTTGCAATTAACACATCTGTGTGTTCTACTCACTGTGCCAATAATCCACACACTGCCCACAAGGTGTCCTCTTTTAAATTTTTTTTTATAAATTTACTTTCATTTAATTCAACAATAGAATTAAGACCCCCAACATTTTAACATTATTATTTAGATATATTTATTAAAAGCGTTAAACTTTCTAATTTTTTAAAATTATGCTAAAAGTTGACTTAGACACATTTAATATTCTTTCTATTAAATATATATTGACACATAATTAAACCATAAATTAAGGATTTTGGTGATTATCTTTAGAAATAAAGTCTTTAATAACAATAAAATCTTTTTTTACAAGCAAAAAAGTACCACTAGTTGTTTTTTTTGCTTAAATGGTTTATAAAAATATCCATATTTTATGCAATTTTTATTTTTTTACATTCTTTCTGTCAATTATATCAAATTTTTACGTTCTTTCTATTTTATCATTTTTAAAGATTAAAATTTAAAATTTTTGATTGTATTAAAAATACCAAAAATCGACATTTAGCTTGATCCTATATGTAAATTTTGTCATTTTAATGCTATACATTTATTTTAGAATTGAAATGCTTAGTATGAAAAAATTGAAAAGTACACACATGTTATTTTACAATAGATTGTACATACTTTAAATATTAATTTGTTAAAATATCATCTTTACTAATGTGGCACTGAAATAAAAACAATTATAGGTTGTAGCGATATTTTAATATTTTAATCCCCGTGAACTTAATGATCTCTGTTTAACATCCTTTTAATAATTTACCTTTTAACATTTTTAAACAGTCTTTTTTTTTAATGTAACTATTTTTGCGTCTTTAATCTAAAATAATAATTTTATTTATTAAAGACTGTTAGAACATTAATAACAACATTTAATTTTTTTATGAATTTTGCAAAATAAAGTATGTTTATTTTGCTTTCAGTAAATTAATTTACTTAAAATATCCATTTACTTAATATTCAAACTTTGCTGAAAAACAAAATTCTTTCTTTTAGGAAATTTTTAGTTACGTTTCACATTATTAGATTTAGAAGATCTATTTCCACATTTATTTTTTATTTTAATTTTGTTTTTTTAATTGTAATTTTAATTTAATGATAAAAATTCGATTTCAAAATCTAACACATTCAAACAAATCAAATTTAGTTTAACTATAACAAGTTAATAAATTATTATTGCAAAGATAATATTTATAACTAAATATTTTTGTGGTTATTGCATGAAAGTGCAAGTGTGGAAAATTTACAATCAACATTTTTATAGAAGTAACCAGTACAAAATATAAATGAATTTTAATAATCTTTTGCTTGTCTTGTATAAATTTTTTAATTAAATTACTGTAATTTTAGAACAGAAAAGGAGCTAAATTAAATAAAATAAGTGTGTTTTTTAAAAATAACAAACAGCTAATAAATTTTATCTTAAAATCTATTTAATTTATAAAAAAGTAACATTCTTATACTTGAAAAATTTAAATACATGATTTTAAACTTACGAAAAATTTTTTAACATTTTGATAAACTAATTTTTTTTACGAATTTTTGTTGAGACAAATTGTAGATAACTTTACCAAACGAACCGGGTTATGTAATCACAATTGGTATGTATTAAGGTGGAACATGATCAGGAAATAAATAATATATAATTGGTGTGTATAAAGAAGTAAAAAGCTTAGTAGAAAAAATTAAAATAAATTATTATCTTTAAAAAATTTGCTATGCTTCAAGCAGAATTCTAGAATACCTAAAAACGCACTTTATCTTGATTAAATGACTCACTTTAACCCAGACACAATTTGTGTGCTAAAAAACTACTTTAAGATACTGCCGATTCCTAAAAATCATGTCAAATTAGATTCCTTTTTTAAAGAAATATCAGATAATATAAAAGAAATTTACTTATAAAATATATTTTTTATTATAAATATGTCTAACAACAACTAACATAAAGTTGTGTTTTACTATCACATTTTTGTAAATGTTCTTTTTCTATGTTTTAAATTTCTTTGTTAACTGTTCGTTTATGTTTTTTACATCTCGATGTTTTATTTTCTATTTTTTCATTTAAAGTATCTTTTGATGCACCAATCGACACGCTTTTTTCGCTTTCTTCAAATAGTTCAAATTTATCAATCTTTTTTTTATGTACAAGATACGCCCATGTGTAACCCATTCCATTAATTTCACTTCGTTCTTCTAAATATCCTTGTACTATCATTTGAGTAACAATTCGTTCTACTTCAAGTTTTTTAAGATGTTTACCTTTGCCTGCAAAAGGCGAACCTACCTTTTTACTGCCTATGCCTCGATAAACATCTATTATCTGATGAATACTAAGTTTATGTCGTACTAACTCATATATTTCTTTAGCTTCTTTTGTGTAATCTTTTTTAACAATATTTTTAATCATACAGTTATCACATCCTTTTTTACACAATTTACTATTAAATTCTTCGTTGAAATACGTTAAAATTAATGTTCTTCTGCAGTCAACTTTATTCTCGCAGAATCTTATAACATCCCTAAGTTCTTCACGTTGTCTCTGTTTTTGTGCAGTATCTTTTGTCATATTTATCATATAATCCAGTTTTTTTTTATCTCCGTAATGATAATATAATATACATACACTTTCCTTACCATCTCTACCAGCTCTTCCAGTTTCCTGGTAGTATCCTTCTAGACTTTTAGGCATACTGTAGTGAATAACGAATCTAACGTCTTTCTTATCAATACCCATACCAAAGGCTATTGTAGCTACTATAATCTTAAATCTATTATCATTCCACATACTTTGTATAGACATCCGTTCTTTTTTTGTAAGACCCGCGTGATAAAAAGCAGTTTTTAAGTGTTTATTTAATTTATCGGAGATCATTTCGCATTCTTTTTTGCTAGTACAATAAATAATACCACATTCATTTTGATAATGCGACTGTATAAATGTGACTATGTCTAGCTCTACTGATCGTGTTTTGGGTTTTACAAAATATTTAAGGTTTTCACGATTAAAACTCTGCTTATAGACAACGGCGTCTCTAATTTGTAAATTAGACATAATATCAAGCTCTACTTTTGGTGTAGCGGTAGCTGTAAGTGCTACTATAGGCACTGATGGATACATTTCTTTGATTTTTTTCATTTCAATATAATCCGGCCTAAAGTCATGCCCCCACTGACTGACACAATGTGCTTCATCAACAACAAACCTACTAAGTTTATTCATACGAAGTAGTTCTTTAAGTTTACTTTCTAAATTATAATTGGCACATAAGGATTCAGGAGTTACATAAAACATTTTAACTACCCCTAAAGTCATATTTTCTAGAACCATACGCCTTTCTGATGCATTTAGTGTAGAATTAAAAGGTAAGGCTAAAATGTTGTTATTTAATAAATTAGATATTTGATCATGTACCAGTGAAAGTAGTGGGCTGATAATAATAGTAACCCCATTGTCTATTAGAGCGGGTATTTGATAACATAAAGATTTTCCGCCACCAGTAGGCATTAATACAAATACATCTTTTTTTTCTAGAATTGATTTTATAATAGACTCCTGATTCGTACGAAATTTTTCTAACTTAAAAACATTTCGTAAAATATCGAGTTGTGGTGTCATAACCTCTGTATAGGGAGAAGACATAAAAAGATCTTCTTCGTCAATATCAAAGGAATTAAAGTTGTAAGAAATGTCATCTATATTTTTTTTCATAATTTTTACATCATCGCGTGTCAAATCTTCCTCGTGAATATCAAAGGAATTTAAGTTGTCAGAAATGCCATCTATATTTTTTTTCATAATTTTTACATCGTCACGTGTAAAATCTTCCTCGTGAATATCAAAGGAATTTAAGTTGTAAGAAATGTCATCTATATTTTTTTTCATAATTTTTACATTATTATAATTTTTATTATTTTCAGTTATAATTTCAATGTCATCATCGTCATCTCTACTTTTAATAAAATTATCAGCTTTCTCGATTATATTATCGCTATCAAGAGATCGAATACAATCTAAAAATTCAATATCACTACTATCAGAAGTCCCTTTACTTCTGTATACAGCATTTATAAAACTTTCTTCATTCTCTAAGTCTTGTATGTGTTGTACAATAGTATCTTGATTTATATTTTTATTATTTTTTATAGACTTATTGTTCTTCATAAGGGAGTATTTTTAAAAGATAATGAGAAATAACATAATATTTAATATTTACTGATAGGAATATAAAAATCTTGATAGAACCCACTATCTTCATCACCTTCTATAAGATCAAGGTTTATTATCTCTTCGTCATCCACCACATATCCGTATTCTATTTCATTATTTTTTCTTGTATTTGTTATTTCTTGCAAACACTTCCTTTTCTTCTCCATAAATGTAAGGAGTAAAACAATAATAAGTTTAGTGCATAAATAACAAAGATAAATATTTGATAAAGATATTTATAAGATTTAACATTTCTAATAGAATTTTAAGAATATTGCTACTAGTGATTGTAAATGACCCAATAATTCGCCTTAAGATAAAACTTAATGTTATTTATACAAATCTCATGTTATTTAATTAAATCATAAACATTTAAGGATTTAGAATAAGATTAAAATTATAATATAGTTAAATACAAAGAAAATATGTTAAGTAAAAAGCCCAAGTCTTTGATTTACAAATCACAGCATTAAAGGAATAAAGTAGTAGTGAAAACATCTATTTATAAATTAATACAAAAAAATATAATTTATAGTATTTATAAGGCTATTTAAAATATCTAATTGTGTTATATTAAAAGGTATAGATATTTACTAAGTTGTAGATCTATAAAATTACAAAAATTAGATTAGTTGTAAATTTCATTTTATTTTATGCATTTATATTTTTATATCCCCAATGGAAGATTTTGTTGGTTACAGAATGAAGTTTCGAATTCATGACAAAGAAGTCATTGGAACCTTAAAGTGTTGGAACAGTGATAGAGAAGAAGTTATTATAAAAAGTGATGATAAGGAAGAAGTAGTTGATATTGGTGACATAAGTGATTTAGAAATTTGTGAATTAAAAGAAGAAAAATGTAAAGAAGTGTTAAAAGAACAAGTAGACAATAGTAAAGAACAAACTAGTGTTAGTAAAGAAATGTTAAAAGAACAAAAAGACAATAGAAAAGAAGAATGTATAGAACAAATAAATATTAGTACAGAAGAATGTACTATACAGGCTAATACAAATCTACTAAATATAACTCCGCAACTTATACCCTCTATAGGTATAATTTCCTTATCACAATATTATTCATTTCTTAATGACTGTTTTACACTGTATGGACCTACTAAAGAAGAATTTTGTACTTCTGTCTCGCTTTCTATTTTTAAGGTCTTAAAAAGTCGTATTTCTAGTAAGGAAATTATGATAAAATTAGGTACAAATACACTTTATAATTGTATTGGGTACATTCTTGGAAGACTATTACTTGTTAAAGGCTATAGTGTAGGTATACAAGAAGGTAAAGAAGATATTGAAGTGCAGCCTTATAAATTTATTTTTTACAATAATTTTAAAGAAAATATTGTAAGTAACAAGGTGTGTGTAAATTTAAGTGAAGAATACATTGAAAACTATGATCTTGTATTTGGAGTAAATAGTAAATATCCTAATTGTATAAATTTAATGTTAGGATGTGTTATAGAAGAATGTCAAAATGATGGGGAAGGATATTTAATAGACATTAATGCAAGTAATAAAGTGTATGAGAAATATAAGGTAAGGAAAATATTTGATAAAACTGGAATAATAAGATATCATAAAAAAGAAGATTATTAAAATAAATGACAAAACTTTTATAAAATATTTTTTAATATAAGAACGTAAATAAATTATTTTAAAAAAAAAACTAAGACGAAACGTTTTTAATAAACACTAATATGGTATATTTTTTTAAAAAAACTAGAATAGTATTTTCTTTAATATTAAAACCAAAAATATACATTTTTTAACATAAAAACATAAATAAAATATTTTTATTAATTTAATTTCTTTGATTTCTCCCAAGAACAGTCTATTTTACCAAAATGTCCATATTTTGCAGTTTTTTTATAAATCGGTTTGTAAAGCTCCAATTCTTTAACAATGTCTCCTAACCGTAAACTAAAATTTTTATAAATAATTTCTAAAATCTCTTCATTAGAATATTCTGACGTGTTGAAAGTGTCTACAAAAATAGAAAGAGGATCTGGGATGCCAATCGCATAACTAACCTGTAATAAGCATCTTTTACACAATTTATTATCTACTAAAGATTTAGCAATCCACCTACAAGCATAAGCACCACTACGATCTACTTTAGACCAGTCTTTACCACTAAATGCCCCGCCTCCATGAGCACCCCATCCTCCATATGTATCAACAATAATTTTTCTACCTGTAAGTCCCGAATCACCTTCTGGCCCTCCTATAACAAATTTATTAGAAGGATTTATGTGGAAAATGGTATTTTCATCTAACATTTCTGTAGGTATAACAGCAGATATAACATTCTCTTTAATGTATGCTCTTAAAAAGTCAATATTAACACCTTCAGTGTGCTGCGCACTTATTACTATTGTATGCACTCTTTTAGGCTTCAAACCGTTATCACTTCGAATTTCATATTCAACCGTTACTTGTGTTTTACAATCCGGTCGTAAAAAATCTGCCTGCGTTTTACGTAAAAATTCAATTCTTTCTGCCAGTTTATGACTCAGTACAACTGTAAGAGGCATTCTTTCTTCTGTTTCATCTGTCGCATATCCAAACATAATCCCTTGGTCTCCTGCGCCAAGATCGTAAGGATTACCAGTATTTCTTTCTAATCCTTGACTGATATCAGGACTCTGTTTTTCTATACAAACTAAAATTTTACAAGTATTACCGTTAATACCAATATCTTCAGATGTATAACCAATATCTAATAATACTTGTCTAGCTACATATTCATAATCAACTGTGGCTTTAGTAGTAATCTCCCCTACTAAAACAACCAAATTACTTTTTACACATACATCAACAGCAACTCTGCTTAACGGATCTTGCTCTAAACATTTATCTAAAATACTGTCAGAGATTAAATCACATATTTTATCTGGATGGCCTTCACCAACAGATTCAGAAGTAAAGATAAAGCTTTTCATATGAAATATAAAGGGGGATAAAAAAAGTTTTTTAAGAGTTAATAATTTTTTAAACATAAACTGATATATAAAAGTTTATAATTTTTTATTCATAGACTTATATAGTTTACTTGTATTCAATAGATAATCTTATATATCTTTTAAGACACAACCAGTTTAAAAAGTTTTGGGATAAAACATAGGTATTTTAATATAATTATTTATAAAGCATTCAAATCGGGATTATCATCTTAATACTATTGTTTAACATGCTTATTTACAAATAGTATTTTTTATACAATGCCAATTAAAAGTACTATATTTTTAACCCACAAATGAGACAGTCAAATAAGATCAATAATCAAGACAATAATAACTGTACACTCAATAATTATAAATTTATTTTAAAAACATTACATATGCTTCTTGATGAACTTAAAGACAATAAAATTACATATGATCTTTTATTAATTATTTACTGTTATAAAAATAGAATATTAATAACTGTAGACCAGTATAAATTTATAAATCTTTGTGTTAAAAAATGTGATGATAAGACTTACGATATGTGGAATAAAATTAAAAAACAAAACAAATTTATTATCTTAATATAGTTTATTTAAAATAACAAGCGATATAAGTAAATATATTGTATAAATTATTTTTTGAGACTAAAAAAGTAAAAATATTCTAAATCAGATGAGAACTTTTTATTTTTAATGTTTTGCCTTTAATAAATTTAAAAAAAACGAAATAATAAAGTGAGTGTTTTTTATGTACTGCGTTAATAGAATAAATTTTTGATATAATGCCAATTAACAAAATTCCTTCCTGTGCGTCAACCTTTCATATTTTGTGTCAATTAATTACAATTAAATATATATTTACATAAATTATTATATTGTTGCAGCAAAAAATTTATACAAGCCAAATCATTTTCTTATTAAAAAAATTAACACAACGTTTTGTATAAAAATTCAATATAACTTTTTTACTGCAAAAATTCTGAATTATTTTTTAAAAAATCAATATAACTTTTTTATTGTAAAAATAAACTTAACTAACTTTTAAAAAATCAATATAACTTTTTTATTATAAAAATTCTGAATTATTTTTTGTCTCTGGCACATAAAGTAAAGTAAATATAACCATAAAAAACATTAAAGCACTATAGATCAAGAAAGTACAATCATTTAAAATTTCATGAGCTTTCTTAAAAACAATCAATAAAATATACGCGGATCCCCAGTTACTAATAATTCCAAGCCTAGTAATAGGAGATATATACCTTGGTGGTGTACACTCATTCGGTATTATCCATGGTACAGTGCTCACTCCTACATTGTAAGAAAATAAAAATAGTATTAATCCTAATACTTTATAGTTCATTATTAGTACTGAACACATACATAACAATCCTGCGCTAATAACATATAAATATTTCCTACCATATTTATTTAGTAATAGACTACTTATTAAAGAAGATGGTATAGTTATAGAATATACTGATACAATCTTAATATAATCATTTTTTAATATTTCTGGTAAATATATTGATACATAGTCTACACCACTTAGATGTTGAGACATGTGGAGTAAAGACACAATTATTATACTTTTATAAGATCTACGCACACTGATTAGTTCACTAATAGGTACTATTTCTCCATCATCTTTTTTAGTATCTACTATAAATATTTGTAAAAATACAAGTAGTAAAAGTGCTAGTACTAGAATTGAATGTGTTATTGCGTAATAATCAACTGTATCAAATTTAATTAAACTTTGTCCTATTAAAATTCCTAAATTTAGATTTATAGGATGTAGACTACACAACAGTGCTTTTATTGAATCTGGTGCTATAGTATAAATATACTGTGGTACTACATAACAAGTACACCCACATCCTATTCCAATAATAATCCTAGAAAAGAATATTACATAAATGTTAGGATACAAGTTTATAAATAAATATCCTATAAAGGCACTAAGTGTACTAGAAATAATAAGCCTCTTTTCATTTTTTATTGTATTAAAACAATTGAAAAACAGTCCTCCTAAAAATATATTAGATACAGCAATAGAACTGATATTATTAAATGATATATATGAATTTCCAGTAAAAATTGATTCTGCTTTTGTTTTTATAAAGATGAATGATGTGAGTGATAATCCTAAAATCACACTATTTATTGATGCTAAGATTATACTTAGAGTTGTATTTAATGTTTTCATATGGCCTAAATTTTGTTTGTTTTTAAATTAAAAATTAATGTTTTAAAATATTTAATTGTAAAACTAACAAATAAAATATAAAAAGATAAATTAGCATAAAATGTAAATTAATAAAAAATTAATATAATGATTTTAAATCACAAGAAAATGATATTTCTGTAAAAACATAAAATTATATTTAAATCATTAACCATAAATAATTTTTGTATTTAACTCTAAGTTTATTAAAAAAGGAGAAAAAATAATCAATGTTAAATAAAATTTGATTTATTAAAAATGGGCTTAAATTGTTTTGTTTACTTAAATATGTAATTTGTTTATTTACTTTATTTTATTTTATTTATTTAATTAAATAACCTTATTTTATATGTTTACAATATTCAATTTACTTAATTTAATTTAAAAGTTTGATATATTGTTATAAAATCTTCTATCTACATCTCTTTAAGTTCAATCAGCGACAAGGATATACAAATCACACTTAATGAGAATATTATAGTACTACTATAAAATAATATACTATTTCTAATATAATCATTATAAATAATATTACTATATATTCTATTTATAATTAACATATAAAAATATCCCATAAGAATTAAGATATTAGAAATTTCTATATTTTTCTTATTTTTTCTTTCTAAAATATAAACATAATTAAAAAGTGATATCATAATATTTGCTAAACACATTTCTATCTTGTAAGTTCTATCTGATACTATAAGATTTTTACATGCATAAATTGACATATGAATAAAGTAATTTATAATTAGTAGATAAATTAAAAATGCAAATATCCACTCTAATAGAACATCTGTATAAAAATTACTGTATAATTTACATTGTATTTGTATTATTACATTAGTTACTAATAATATCGGTACTAATTTTGTAGATTTTGAGGCTAAAAATATTAATGCTTTTCTTATTGATTTCCATCCACTATCAATTTTAATTAAAGAAAAGTAATCTAATACTTCAAAGATAAAAAAACTTAAATTTACTTTTATATAATGTGTATCTAGTGTAACTATATTATCTTCATTGGTATTTTTACTATTAGTTAATTTATATAAATTGTACATGACATGTACAAGACTTAATACTATACATATCCTCTCATACATTCCTTCTGATTTATAAAAGCAATATAAGGCATATAAAATATAAATTAGATTAAAATATGAAAGATAATTAATAAAGTAAAAAATTAATATCAAAAAGATGATATAATATGATAATGTGATTATATTTACATATAAAAATATTCTATTTGAGATATTTTCAGGTAGTTGTATATCTGTTTTTGTTCTTAAAGATATGTATGTATTAAAAAGTAATATTGCAGTAACTGACAGAGGAAAAGGAATCTTTTGAAGTACAAACATTAAAAACTACAAGTGAAAATATTTCTATTAAAAGTAACCAATAAATATTAAAGGGGTAATAAATGTATTTTGTAGGTTTGAAAATAAAAAAATTGTAGCAAAAATTGAATTAAATTTAGTAAATAACGAAATATAATGCAAATACAGAAAAGATCTAAAAATGATAAATTGAAGTGTACATACATCCAACTTTTGACTCTAAAAAATCTTGATAGATTTTTTATCTAAAAAACATTGAAGAAATAGCTACAAAAATAATATTTTATAGTAAAAAATATAGAATATTAATTTTTTATGAAATTTGCATTATATATTACTTTACATAAGATACAATGTGTCAATCATTTCGTATTAACTAATTTTTATTTATTAAACAATATCTTAATAAGATTTTTTAAATGTTCTTTCCGTAATAATAGCAACAACATATACAGTTATAATCCTTTTAAAAAAACAGAAGAAAGGTCATGTACTATTTTTATTTTTTTAAATGCAATCAAATACGATTATCATCTTTGTAAAATAAACAAAGTAAATTGTCATGTACTATTTTCATTCTTTATTAATAAACTCTAGTATTTCTTTATCTATTGTTACATATTTTTGTATTTTACTAATATATGCCTTGACTTCTTCTTTTTCTTCTGTAACGTAAATTGTAAAAATTGTAAGAGCGTCGCACCATTCGATTTTCTCTAAAATGTCATTTACATCTTCAAAAAGATCGTAAAAAATAAATGTTTTACATTTAAAAATTGTACTATCTTCATTAACAAATTTAAAGTTTTTATATCTACTTGCTAGTAATGTTTTATCTTTGGTGTATATTAATGTTTCATTTACATCATTTACTAATTGATCAAGAACAAGATGCTTAAGTTTGTTTTTCGTTCCATTAATAAACCTGTGTCTGTAAATAAACTTTATTGTAGGGATATTAAAAACATTAGTTATATTGGTTTTTAATATAATAAAAGGAACGTTACATTCTAAAAAACAATCATCCATAACAACATAGAAATAATCAGTAAAATTAATGCTATCATATGGTCTTTTTACTGTATAAGAAGTATTATATTTACTGTTAGAAAGTATTAATACATTTTTGTAATGACAAAATTTTAGTGTTTCTATTGTGTTTACAATCCTATCAAAAAATAAATAATTTTCTATCAATACATTTGTTTTAGATTTCAAAAAAGTATAAATGATATTTTGATACTCTTTATCAAACAATTTTGAGGGGATGTGACCAGAAAAATTTAATATTTTGTATGATCTTGGTTTCTTAGGTTTTTGTTTGAGATCTAGTCCTTTAAATAAAATCTTATCCATTTTAAAGGGTAAATTTTTATCAAAAAAAAGCTGAATAAAAATTATTTAACATTTTAAAAAGCAAAATCTTTGTATTCTTCATACATATAATATCAATCATCATCATCTATATATATAAAAAGTTTGAATTTAAACATGTATTTAAGTTCTAACCCTTCTGTTTTAAAAATTATGAGAAATGTTTTTTTAAAGAAATAACAATTTTTTATAGCTATCTTTATAATGGACAGCTTAATATTTTAAATATATTTTTTTAAGTTTCATTCAATTGTTCAAATTGTAAAATGTGCGTCATTACTGAATTTATTTATTTAAAAAATAAATTATCAAATTAAAAACGATACACACATAAACAAAGACATGTACACATAATTTATACAAAAAGCATGTATCGTATTCGTAGTCCCGTTTTAAATGGGACAACAGCGTAGGCTAGTCATCATCATCAATATATATAAAAAGTTTGAATCTGAACATTTATTTATTTTTTAACCCTTCTTTTTTTAAAATTTGCAAAATTTATTTTTATTTTTGTAAAAAATATAGTTATAATAAAAACAATAAATTTATAATTAAACATTATTAATGTTACTTAATGCTATCAAATATTACATTCTATATATTTTAGTTGTCTAAAAGGTGCATTATAAATAAATTAAATTTGTACATTTTAATTTCATTATTTAATAGAGTTGGCTGCTATTATAATACTTTTATACATTATTGAAACAATTAAAGCATTACAAGATCAACTTTACAATTCAAAATCAACTGGTCAATATATATAAAAAGTTTGAATCTTAACATTTATTTATTTTTTAACCCTTCTTTTTTTAAATTTTTAAATTCTGTTTTAATTTTTCCTTTAAAAGCACTAAAATACAACTTAGGGATTTTTATAAAATTGTTACTAAAGGGATATTATAGGTATAGATTTTTGTGTATTTTTCTTTATTTTTTTTCAATTTTTTGTAATTGCAATTGAACTTTACAATGTAAGACATTTTATACTTTAAACAATGCGCACAAGCCTAAAGATATGTTACACAATGAAAAATAAAAATATTAGTTATTTATAATCCCGTTTTAAACGGGATAGCGTTAGCTAGTCTATATATATAAAAAGTTTGAATATAAACATTTTTTTATTTTTTAACCCTTCTTTTTTTAAATTTTTAAATTCTGTTTTAGTTTTTCCTTTAAAAGCACTAAAATACAACTTAGGGATTTTTAAGAATTGTTACTGAAAGGATATTATAGGTATAGATTTTTTTGTATTTTTCTTTATTTTTTTTCAATTTTTTGTAATTGCAAATTTTACTTTACAATGTAAGACATTTTGTACTTTAAACAATGCGCACAAGCCTAAGGACTTGTTAAACAATGAAAAATAAGAATTTTATTTATATATAATCCCGTTTCAAACGGGATAGAGTAGGCTAGTTATAAATAAGAATGTTCCTAGTAGCAGTAACTTACATTTTAACAACCCTTTTATCGGTCACCATAGTATAGAAAACGTTTTTGTATATAAAAGATAGAATTTTATTTTGCAAAAATGGACATTTACACGAAGAGATTTTGAAAAAATATTGTGGTATATTACCACAGGATGGTTGAAAGACTGTGAAAAATTTAAATTTATTATTAGCCGAGTTATATAGAGCTCATCAACGCGTAATAATACTAGACGTTTTTAATGATGAATAATGACTTTGAAGTAGTAAAACTATTAAACAATTTTCTAAATAAAGTTTTTTCAGTAAAAACAATTCCTTTCGGCCTACTACAAAACTTAAAAGAAAAAATTGACCTATTACAACTGTGGCTCCACCACACACCCTTATACTAGTGTGTTAAAGAAATATTTTAGGATAAATGCCATCATATAAACTCACGTCAAATATTAAAAAAATTATATTTTCGATTCCCGATGAGCAGCACCTCTTGTTCATATGTCGAAGGTGTGTTTGATCTTTCAAAATAATGAAATGTGTTAGCGAGAAATCATTAAATTGGTTCAATAAAACTTGGGCGCCGTCCTGTCTCAAGGGGATTAAAATCTAGTTTAAGAGCGCACTTTAAGGCTAGAAATAATATTAATTAAATTTTACCTATAAAAAAGGTACGCAAGTACTTAAAACGAAATAGAAATCGCAAAGATTTAAGGCCTTGGCTAGTGCACTCTCGGATAGAATCCTTCGAGCTAAATAAGGGACTAGACGAAGTAAATCAGGAAGGTCTCATAAACTCTATTCTACAGTATTTTGTAGCACACTGGCTGAAACTGATGAAAGATGGGTGGTAAACGCAGTTTATAAAAATTTCAGGCTGGAGATGTAGCGGTGTAAGAACATATGCATAAAAATACAGATGATGGTAGAAGCATTTGATGCAAGTACGATAATGCCTCTCTTTGGGTTATTCAAATCATGCCCGATAGTTATACTGCTGTTAACTATTCTGGACAGGATATAGATATAAATAGTAACAGATTCTCATGGAGTCAAATTCCATTTGATACGGCGAAGCTTGCTACTCCGGCAAGTTTAAAAAAATGTAAGCTTTGGTAAGTAAGAATTTCACAGTACCAGTTTGACAAAAATCAAAGTCCCAAGTCTCTCTATTCCCTATGCAAGGGTTCGTCTTCCCTCTTGCACAATTAAAAAAAAGTTTACTAGATTGCCCAGTATTTTAATAAAACTGATCATAATCCTCTGCGTTTCTTTCTTTTAAATTAAATAACGCTAACTTTCTTATCTTTATTCCTAGTTATTGTTCTTCTTTTTTGTTTTACTAATTTAACTAGGTTTATCAAAGTTTTAATTCTTTTCCTATGATTTTTAAATTTTCTACTAGACAAAGACTAGTTTTTGTCTCCAATAAGGTTATATGTGCTCATTTCTTTTTTAATCTTATACCTTCGTTTTTATTAAATTTCATGTTATAAACTTTGGATTTCAAATTGCGGCCGTTTCTTAACATTCTTACAAATTTTGACAAAACTGCCTTTAAGCTTTCTTTGGGTTATACAGCACTAGATACCTCTATAGACTGCAAGAGAAATTTCAAGTTGGAATGTTTTGTAATTTCTTTATCTTACATTTTTAAGCTATGATTTTTGTTCTTCAATCTTATCCATGTCGTTCACCGTTGATTTTTCTCATCTTGTTTCTTTCTTACACGAGTTCTTTAACCTTACTTTTTTCTTGTTCTATTATAATTATTTTTATTACTTTATTTTTTTTTAAATTTTGTTTATTTTCTAAATTTATATTTTTAATTAAATTTAATTAAAAATAAAATTATTCATTATGTAAAAATAATTAAAGCTTTTTAACGGATGTAAAATCAAATAAACGAATACACATTTGCCGAAAAATTATATGCTAGACTAACTGCATAATGACGTATAGATTGTTTTTATAAATCATAAGCTTTCATTCTATTATATTCATTAAAAGTTTTAATATTTTTTATAAAGGATTTTTTGAAAAATAAAAAATAAATAAATTTTTTAAATATATCCCATAAAATGTTTAGTTTCTT
>NW_020169554.1:0-2738 GCF_000988165.1 Vairimorpha ceranae
GGTAATTCAAATAAAAATGTTGTAAATGATGAATCTAATGTAATTGATAATGTAAAGAGTAGATTTAAAGGACTTCTAGATAAATTTGAGAATTTGAAGCGTGAAATTGAAAGTTGTGAGACAGAAAAAAATAACATTGGTAATATTTCTAATCGAAGCTTTAATTTTAATAAACTGAAATCATTTTAAGAACAAAAATCTATACTATAGAAGTTTATTATTGTAAAATAAAATCATTAATTATTTAGCTTTACTTTTATAAAATGCTTTATTTTAATTTTTAAAATCAATTTTTTGCTGATTTTTTTCAAAACTAACAAATTTGTTTCTAATTTAATTTAATAATTTTAAAATTTTGAAAATAAGTTCTGCATTTTAGAAGGTCAGGAGTAGCTTGCGTACAAAAATAATCAAGTCTGTAGCCTATAACATTTCGTCTTATTACCGACTAGACGAATAATTATTTTTGCTTTAAGCATACAATTTTTGTATTGAAATAAGTAATTTAAAAAAATCTTAATTTATAAAACAGTAAAATAGAAAAATAATAAAAGTGTATCATAATTGTTGAGATCAGCACATAGGTAAAAGAATAATCATATCTTCTTATAATGTGAAACAAATGATTAGTTCCTCTAAATGGTGTATTTAGAAACAATGACTATAAATAGCACTTTTAAATAAAGATTAGTTTACGTATGAATCGACGATAAGCAGTAAAACTATTGTACAAAAAATAAATTTGTACAATTACAGCATAAGCTTAAATTAATCTGTTACTACACTTATTTCCTAAAGGTAATGATTGGGTTACAGAAGACTTAGGTTTCTTATTCAACATTATTATTTTATTTAACCTGCTTAAATATTTTTATTCTCACTCTAAAACTTTTGTGTTTCAGAGTTCCAATTTATATTCGATTGCTTTACTTTATTAAACCCGGTTATTAAGTAATTCTGTGTCACCGATGACATAAACAAACTTTACTTTTTAAACACTATAATATATTATTTTAAAAATTTTGTTAAAATTTCAAATCAAAGTTTTTCAATTCATAAAAATATTCTGTATCTATTACACTGAGACCATTGTAGTATTTAGAAATACGTTTAAAAGAATCTTTGCAAACATTTAATAATAAGTAATTAAATTAAATGACTAAGAAAAATTATAAAGTTTGTTGTCATTACACGCTGCACATTAAACAAATGTTTCTAGCAAAATTGTAAAAAGCAACTTGATTCCTCAAAAAGATTATTTATTTAGTTATGTAAAAAATTAAATAAAAAACTAGTTAGACCACAACTATTTCAATACATTAAATGTACTATCATCAGTAAGAAAAAAGAACCTTTCTAAATTTCAATAATAAAATAGTTGTCTTTACTCCTCATTCTAGTTGTATAGTTTTCATTGCTTTCACAATACTGACTCGATGAACTAAACAAACGATTCTGAATAGTAAAATCAACGTGGGTTAAAAATAAAAATTTCATTTATAAAAAGAAAGAAAAATGAAATGTTGGATACTTGTTTGTTGGCATATTAATTGTTACATTTACATATGTTAAAGAGAAATTTGAAGTTTTTAAAAATAAATTATTATGTTACATATAAATTTTTAACAGGCGTTTTTAAGTATATTTAACATATCTAAATTACAGTTATTTATAATAAAATATATATAGATAAGAAACAATACATATTACAACAATGTATAGCAAATTAATACTATTGTCGTAGAAGATGTCTCTCGACGATGGTAGAATTTACAGTTTATATTTTCTTTTAAGATAAACCCCTAATTTTGATGAACAGCCAGCTAGACAATAAACCCTTTGACAACTATAATTATTAAGTAATGACACAAATAAGGATAAATATAATAAATTTGTTAAATTGAACCAATAGAGATAATTTTTTACTACAAGCACTTTATAGTTTAATTGTAAAAAAATTGTTTTTTTAATCCAATTACAATTAATTTTCTCATAGTACATAAAGAATGTTGTTTGCTAATTTTTAGAATAAACGTCGTTTATGAACCAATAACATGCCTTCATATATGATTTATACTAAAAAAAAGATTTATTTTGTTTATTTATAAAAATACTTCTTTTGTTTTTTATAGTTTTTTAAAAAGGCATTTATGTTTACAAATAATATTTATAGAATACAAATAAATCTTGCAACCTTTTCTATTATAAAATATTTAAGTATAAAAATTAATTAAACAATCTTTTTTATTTTATACATAATTCTTTTTCAATTATTTTTTTATATCAATTTATATTATTTATGTCTTCTTATAAAATGAGTAATTGTATTTTAAAATTAATGTAAACATTTTAAAAATGAACCAAAATGTCAGTACGACAGTATAATTGTTTATCAAGAAATTATTAATAATTGCGTATAACTCTTTTATTCATTGTTTTTTATTTTATAATATTACAATTTGCAATCAACAATATAGTAACAATTGTTAGTTTATTACTATGTACAAAATATTATCTAAACATGATAAAAATCACGTAAACAATGTAGAATATTTATGTTAACATATAAAAAATTATTGTAGAATAAATTTTACGGAATAATTTATGTGTAAACATTTATAAGAAAATGTTAATAATAATGTTGTAACTATTTTGTGCATAAAAAATGTTTAATTTTACAAAGTGCCAAGACTCTCATTATATTTGTACACAAAAAAAAGATTAAAATTTAAACTAAA
>NW_020169555.1:0-2730 GCF_000988165.1 Vairimorpha ceranae
CCCTTTTTAAGCATGTCAAATCCCTTTAAAATAAGCTCTTTTTGTCTAAATACTGTTTTTCTTATGTCATCAACAGTTCTAGACATTTTAATTGATGGATCTTTAGAAATTACACCAGTGCCACTACAAGGCGCATCTAAAAGAACTCTATCTACTAATCCAAAATTAAGTTTTCTAGCATCTAAATTTGTAACAATTGCATTTGTAACACCCATTCTGAGTAAATTACTTCTTAAAGCTTTTATTCTGTCATCAGAAATATCATTTGAATAAAGTACACCTGTATTATTCATTAATGCACTTATATACTGGCTTTTACCTCCTGGTGCAGCACACATATCAATTATTTTAAGATTTTCTTTAACATCTAAGTTAAGTACGCTAAGCATTGAAGAAGCACCTTGTATTATGTAATATCCAGCAAGATATTCAGGAGTAGCACCAACAGGTACACTACTATTAAAAATAATAAGAGCATCATCACACCATTCGATATTCTCCATATCCATTCCTCTGGATGATAATTTTTGTATTAATTCTTTTTTTCTTGTCATAAGACCATTAACTCTAATTGTAAGAGGCCTTTTCTTTTCAGATTCTTCCATAAAAAGAAGTGCCTCCTTTCTAGGAAACAGTTCTAAAATTACTTCTCTAAGATAATCGTTGTATGAGTTTTCTATCATTGGGGGGTAAATCTAAAAATTTATAATAGTAGATAAATATTGTATTCTACACATTTTTATATTTTTATTACTTCCAGTTATCAATAAAGTATACATCATATCTGTGGTTTATATTTTTATTAAAATTAAATCTATCTTTGCTAAATACACCATCACTTCTATTAAGACAAAAAACCCTAGCAATTCTACCGTGTACTAAAGCCATAGCACATGATAGACATGGTTCATGTAAAATAAATGCATCAAACCCAGTACAAAGATACCCATAGCGTTTTCTACTAACATAATCCACCCCTTTAAAAATTCCATGTCCCAATACATTATCTGTATTGTAAGTAAAACTCAACAATACATCTTCTTTGACTATTAAACATAATCCTTTAGTCTCACTCGTAAACTTTTGTATCCATTTTTTTACATATTCATGTGAAATTTCTTTTTCCTTTTTTTTGTAAAATATACATGGCCATACTTCTTTGTATTTTAGATACTGTTCTTCTGTGTATGCTTGTTTATGCGGAATTTTTATTTTTATAGTCTCAAAATCTGCATGAACAAAGTTTGTTAAAACGTAAAACCAATCTTTAAACAAACATTTAACTCTTTTTAAAAAAGTTGGTATTTTGTGATTTTTAACTTCTTCTAGTGTTTTACTCAAATTCGTTTTATGCACTAATATTGCATATCCAGTAGTAAAAGAAGGTTGTTCATCTTCTAATGTACTTCTTAATTTTTTAATAATCATTGAAGGGCAGTAATACATCTATATCATCAATGTAAAAGAAATGAATAAATTTTAGCGTTTAAAGATTTACTCACTTTAATATGACACCGCTAATGATAACATATGTTTTATTATAAAAGTTTTAATTAACTAAACGTAAAAAAAAACAATAAGTCTTGTAGCAGATAATTTTGAATGAAAAACAAATACTTAAAAATTATATTAATCTTTAATTATAATTTTACAATGCTTTTTTAAAAGTTATATTAAATAATAAACTTGCTTTAGATCATTAATCTAGACAAAATATTAAATTAATCTTGCGTAGATTTAAAAAGCATTCAACACCCATTTTTGCAAATTGCATATTTTATCGCCTCTTTTTAGGTTGTCATACACCAAAATATTTTATATAATTAAACAAAATAATAATAAATCAAGTTTATTTTTCTGTAGTGATAATTATTTCGTTTGAAAAAATATCGCAATTTAAGACATCTTTTAATTCCATTTTTTTTATGACATTACAAATATCATTTATAAAAGTAAGACCGTCAATTCCTGAAATATATTTAGAATATAAAAAGAAACTATAACCATATAAATTTTTATACTTTTCTTTGAAAAGGTCTATTAGAGATTCTTGTCTTTCTAAAAACTCTTGTTCGCTCATATTTTTTATATAATCTTTAGTAAAGGTAATGAATCTTAGTATCCTTTCTTTGATTTCTTCTACATTACGATCACTTTGTACTACAAAGTATAAAAAGTCATCGTCTTTTATAGTATAAATACCAGCACTAACTACATATCCAAATTCTTCTTTTGTACGTAACTGATCAAAAAACATTTCTTCTACTGAATTAACAATAAATGAACCAATCGCTTTCATTCGTAAATCGCAAGATTTATTCAAATAATAAAATATTCCGCACGCATTATTAGAAATATCAAATGTGCGAACCGTAACCACTTTAGAAATCTTATTGTTGGATTGTGGCTCAGATGCATTGACCTGCTGTCTATGTCTTTTTAACGCCTCTTCTACTTTTAGTCCTTCATTAACTTCTATATTTCCTATAATGTATAATTTATAATTAAATTGTTTAACGTTAAGTATTTCTTGACTTTTTATTCCGTCAAGAAGTTCTTCTGGCATTTGATAACCTGGTATATACAATGATTTAAGTTTCCTAAAAAGTCTTTTATAAGACTGTGCAAATTTTTCGCTTATAAGCTTTTTTTCAATTTGTAAATATACTAAATGATACCTGCTTTCGTCTTGGTTATTAAATATAAAATCAATATAAAGTGTACAAACAT
>NW_020169556.1:0-2728 GCF_000988165.1 Vairimorpha ceranae
TAAAATATTATTTAATCATACTTTATATGATAAATTAGTTAAACTATTTATTTATTTGAATTTAGGCCATACTGCTGTCTAAATACCATCCAGTTTTTATTTTAAAATTTGTTCTTTTTTCTCATACTTTCTTAGAACTTATTCACATAAATTGTATTTGAACATATGTACTACAAATATCTTGTTTAAATTTAAATAAAAGATAAGACGGTCTAAAAATATAAATACATTATTGTATTACTGGGATTAGTAAATACTTGAAATTTATTTAAGGCAGCAGTGGAAAAAAATGAATAAAATGCCTCAGATAAAAAGATGCATTATTTTTTTTACTAATATACTTGATTTTAAAATGCCCACAACGACATAAAAGAAGTTGTTGCTAGACTAAACTGCTAAACACTTAATAGATACTATAAGTAAAGAATTAAATATACACACAAACATGAATAAAAACAATTATCATCATGAAATTAAAAATACAGGAGTTTTAGATATAAGATATAATTTTATTTAGATACGTTAATATGAGTAGTATGTAGCAAAAATAATAAAACATTTTGCACAAAAATCATTTAGATGTCTTTATCAATTTATTTACAATTTATACAATTTTTGTTATACCAGTATTATTGTATTTTTTTTCTTATACATAAATTTAATCCTAATAAAAAAAACAAATTAAAAATTACTGGCTAATTAAATCAAAATGGTTCCTACAAAAATGTATTTAAGAGTATTAGATAAGATATTTTTTTTATACATAATAAGACTTTTTGATAATTTTCTCTTTTTTTCTGTTAGAAAAGGTAAAAATTTGGATTTATGAATATAGTACAAAATAATATTTTGCCCCTTTTATGTCACAAATTTATAATTAATTTACTAAATTTGGCCCATGTATAATTTTTACTATTTTTAAAAGCCCCCATGAGAGGTAGTGATCTAAATTTAGCAATCTATAATTCAAATTTTTTTATTAGAAAGTGTATAATAGTATTTTCATTATTATTTAACATAGTTATGATAATGTTATTATACTTTAATAAAAGATATGATATACTGAAATATGGAATGACAACTATAAATGAAATAGCAACAATATCAAATATTTTTTTGTTAAGTAGTCCTACTATACAAAAAAATGGAAATATAGATGAACTTATTGATCCTGGCAAAGCATTATTTAATGAAGGCGGCGCATCAGTTTTATTTGATTGTCTTGTGCTCTGTATGTTAGTTAAAATGTTAATCTTTTATAGCTATTGGTGGTGCACATTATATTTATTAATATTTGTGTCTATGTTTTACAAACTGGATAAAAGTGCTTCAATAGACTAAAAAATTTAGATGCTTACACAATACATTTTATTAATTTTTTTCATGTCTATTTTTTTTATTAATAAACTATGAAAAAAATTTAAACTTTTGCGCCATTCGATGTTTTTTTATGTTTACGACGCATCTTTTCACAAATAATTGTTTAATGAGACGCATATTATAATCTTTTTATATTTATACTTATAAACAAACAGCATTACTGGGAGATTATAATTTCTCCAAGTTCTTTGTATAGTCTCATTCATACTTATAAGCTTTATTCGTGTATTCTTAGCTTCTTTTCACCATATACTAATAGCTACAGCTCTATAAACTTTAGTAAAACTTTAAATATAAGGATATTGGCACAATAAAAGGACTGTGCTCTTAATTTGTTTGAGAAATATACAAAAAAATATAGTTAGGCTTTTTTAAAGGAATACAGAAAGAAAAAAAAGTTTATAACAAAGAACAAAATAATTAGCTGAATATACATAATGTTAGGTAATACCAAACATGTTTTAATTCAAAATGTTTAATATAAAAAAGGTTATATAATCTACTATAAAATAATGAAAAAAAATAAAAACACTAAGAAATAAATATACACATTTTTTGCTAGAATTTTTAATCTAACACTTGCTAAATTATAATTAAAAAAAATTGTACAAAAAATTTTATTTATTAAATAATAAACTTCTTATTTTTATATAACATTTTTTACAAGATTTTTCTATAAAACAGAAATTATTATATAATTTATAGCTGTAGAACATTGTACTATATTTAAATTAACTGATTATTGTCGTATATAAGATCTTTAATACCATGTTTTAAATTTTCAAAAAAATAATATTAAAACATATTTCTAAAATCAACCAATTTAATATGATATATATTAAGCAAAATTTGAAAAATTTATGTCATTAAAATAAAAAAACTAGCTAGTAAAAACAAGATATGTTGATTTTTTTTGTATATTTAATGCTACCGGACAATATTATCTTCTTTAAAATTTTAATTTACACATGTAATTTCATTTCTAATCCTTTAAAACATCAAGAAATTACTGATAAGGCCAAATACAATAAAACATACAAAAAATTGTATCTTGCTAAAAGTAAAGAATAGTTCTTCTCTCAAACAGAGCTGTTTTAATTAGTTAAATACACCTCCTAGGAGCTTTCATTTAAATGAAATGTTAAAAATTGTCTGTATGCATAAAGTTTGATTGTCTTTTGACGCAAAACATGAAAGGCTGTAAGACGTTTAAGATATTTAAAAAGTCTTTTTACTTGGGCCTCATTAATGGGCATCTCAAAGTTGCTATCTAAAACTAATGTATAAAACACTTCATCAAATATTTCATCATCAGAAATATTATTATTTATAATCATATTACAAAAAT
>NW_020169557.1:0-2708 GCF_000988165.1 Vairimorpha ceranae
ATAATTTATGGTTAAAAAGATTCGCAGGTTAAAAAATAAATTCTGCGGTATTAATATTTATCCACAATGCAAAATCCATTTTTTGTTATATTTTGAACAGAGCGGTGTAATATTTCTACATGAAATAATAATTTAAATTAAATTGGCATTTTAATGAAGAGAGGCATAATATTTATCATGTTTCTTGATTTAAAAATATATAACTGGTGTATTTAAAGACGCTAAAACTAAAAAAAAATTTAAGTAATAAAATGATAATATTTCAAAAAGCTCTACCCCGCAACAAGCGCAAGACGAAAACGCATAAAATCCACGCAAGTACAAAACACATGACTAACTTTTATTTTAGTACAAAAAGTCTGCCAGAGGAATACTATAAGACATCTTAGATTTTTGGACTCATACCAATAATAAATCTGATTTTTTACCCGAAACAATGTAGTGAATGTGGATAAGCAAAAATAAAATTTACACAGTTTAGTTTTAAATATCTATACAACCTTACATGAACCAAAAAGGTCACCAATATAAAATTTATTAGAATTTTATCAGAAACCGAGTTCGATATTATACAAATATGTCGGCGTCATATACTTATTATAAAGTTATCGACAATTTAATAACATTTAACACGTAAACAAAAGTCTAGTTTTTAAAAATAAATAATAATTAATTAATTACAGAAAATTTGGTCTTGATAGCATAACATATTTACAATAACTTTAATATATTATGTTTAATTCAAGCAACTAACAACCTTTAAAATATCTACGAATTTTTAAGCGGGTAGGGTAAAAAAAATGACAAAAATTTTTTAACTAAGAACATTAAATGAATATCTAGAACACATTAACGATTTTATAACTACGTATCTCCACGGAGTATTCTTTCACTGCAAATCGAAAAAATTAAAATATAACAGGCGCTTAGTTATTAATAAATTCTATATTTGTATTATTTTAGATCAAAATTTTGAAACCATGTGCCTGTAAAGAACAACACTTTTTAAATTTAAAAGAAATTTACAAAATATTGTTACGTTCAATATTTGCTTGTACAAAGCAAATATAATCAAAAATGTGTGTATAAGTTTTGGATAAACTCTTTAAAGTTATTACACAGAATAAATAATGTATTAAATGGCTGCAGACGAATTCCGACAACTGCAAATGCAGATAAATTACTCCTTAGCTGCTATTAATGATATGTAAAACTGTTAATATTTTAACAGATTTTTTGAACGTCATATCAATATTTATATAATTGCTTTGTTATAAATAGTAACCACTTTGAAGGGGCTAGGATAAGTACAAAAGATTGGAAGCTTAGGACCAGTATTGACCAAAAAAGTGGGTCCTAAAATTTTTATTTTTTACCCCAAAAAATGAAATTCTGAAGATTGAAGAGAAATGAGAAAAATTATTTTGAATAAATATAGAAATATTTATGAATCTGTGTTTAAAAGCTTAACAGAATTTGTTTCTATTAAAAAAGGGAGAAAGTTTGAATTTAGATGTTGTAATAAGCTTTTTCAATTATATAAAAAAGTTTCAATTTCAGGGGATATTATTTTTGGTAATATTAAAATTTTAAAAATAATTAAATTATAGCTATCTAAGACCCATACGTTATTAATAATATTATTTACATAGGAGCCAAAATTGAAATTTATGAGTCGAAAATAGGTAAAAAAATTACAATAAAGGCCATCTGGTAGTGGTATATGTATTTTCAGACTTGTTAAAAGAGCAAAAAATAAAAGAAATTATATTATTGAAAATTAATGATAGAACAATATTAACTTTAAGATTTTATTTAAGTAGAAGTGTAGCACCAAATTTAATAAAATATAGCAATTATCGGAAAGGCTACACCAATTTAAAGGAGTTTGGTATCAAGCACTTCACAATAAACCATCTTGAGTATTTTAAGGGCATAAATAAGTATTTGGACCAATACTATAGAAGGTGTCTGGGCTGCTCTGAAGAGATGATGCGCCGTATAGATGCAAAACCAGAAATTTTATAAATCCTTACACAGTACGATTTATTTTGGTAAAAAACTACAAAATTAATCATTAACATGGTTGTTAAAGGCTTTTATTAAACTAGAATTTAGAAGATTAAATTTTTATTAAAAATTTTTTACTGTTCTCAGTCTTTTAAATTTCATTTTTGGGGGTAAAAAATTAAAAATTTTAGGACCCACTTTTTTTTTGTCCGTCTGGATCGCATTAAACAATGTGATAAAATAAAAAAATAAACTATAAATCAATTTAACTATTTTCTTTATCACTAGAAAATTTTGATTTTATTAGAATTTAGCAAGCTTAAAAACGACAATCTCTTTTCACTACAATTTACCAGATCAATGTCTCATTGCCTTTTACAGTCAAAAGAAATGTTGGGGACATTTTTTTTAATACTTTTAATTGAATGTATACTTCTATCATGATTAAAATTTCAAGTCGTTTCTTATGACTTTTATGATAGTTAGCTACCAGGATAGCCCATGCCATTGTATATGGTATAATTATTAATTTAAAGTCATGTATTATACTAGGTTTCTTGGCTAGTCATCATGCTTTTTAATCTATGGTTTAAAAATAAAGAGATTTTGCCGAAATAATTTTTAAGATTTATAAAAATTTTTTAAAAATACGCTTCAACTCACAATTGATACTAAGCAATAAAAATTTTTAAGCTTTA
>NW_020169558.1:0-2706 GCF_000988165.1 Vairimorpha ceranae
ATTTAAAGTAAAAATATTTGTTTCTTTACAAGAAGAATTTTTTTAAACAATTATTTTCTTAAAAAAATTATGCAAAAAATTATGATGTTGCTTTTAGGTAAAAAAATCTTAAAAAGAATTTTGTTAGTTTTTCTTATATCTAATGTTTGCATTCATACTTAGCTGTGTGAGTACAAGTCGTGATTTTTTTTTATATAAATAAATTAAAGCCAAACAAAGGAACTTATGAAGTTTAACTTCACTTATTAATGTCGTTTACGCACGTTATAATATTAAATTAAACTCTTTGTTTTAAATATAAATGTTTGTAAAAAAAGACTGTTGAGGGCAATGCCTAAAACATTGACACAAACAATACATCAATGAAACCTTGAAGGTTCATATGTTTAAAACGTAAGTTTCATGTAAAAAATATAAGATTGTTTTTAAAAGAAAAGACGATTAAAAGAATTCGTAATAAAGCAACTTTTAAAAAAAAGTCTTCTGAATGTAAAAAAGAACATGTTAACAAAAAATCTATAATGTTGGCAAAATCTAGGCATATCATGACAATTATAGAGCTTGTATTGATCAAAATTAACTTAATTATGCAATTTAAAAATTTTTTAATGAAAAATTTTTTTTTAATGCACTATAAAAGTGAAATCATTTACTTGAATATCTATTTATGCTCCATTTACCATATACGTAGTGCATTATAAATTTTTAAAACTATATTTTGTTTTTTAGTATTATTTATTAAATAATTTTTATTAAAACTAGAACAGCAGGTGTTAAAAATCATCTTAAGAACTTACTATTAAAAAAACTTAAAATTTTAAATCAAAAACGATTTCAAGTTTACTTATATATTTATAATTTCTTATTATGTGATATTTAACACGCAAATGCTGTGTTTAGCAAATTGAAATAATGTAAATTTTTGTAACCATTAACACATTTAAATTAAAATCTTAATAATATTTATTAAAGTAAAAGAAAAATATGCCATTTTTAATCGTAAAAATGATCATTATAATGTTAAAAAAATATCACATTGTATCTTATCGACATCATAGTAGATATTATTTTACATGCTACAGTTTATTTCAAAAAAAAAAATATTTTTTTTGCCTAATTTTTTTTACAGGTAACAATTTTTTTGGCAAATAACTATTGTTTGGATTCATAGAGACAATTTTGCTTTACAACTTTTTAAAATTTTACAGCTTTTTCGAAACTAGACTTTTAATTATTTTTCTGTTTTAAAAAAAGGAATATTATAATTTTTAGCTCAAAACTTACGTTTTTTCCCGCCAAGAATACATTTTTTTATATTTTATAAAATTATCCCTGCATGCAGTCGACTTTAAAAGACAAAATTTAAATTATTTTGCTTTCCAATCAAAAAATGCCCCAGGTAAAAATCGTAAGGAAATGTAAAATTTCAACAAAATACAATATTTAAAATTGTAAAAATATGAAAGGAAAAGACACAGTTGAACGATTTAAAAAGTTTGGCAGGAAAAAGATGTTACAAGCTAATTATGTTACAGCTTTACTTAACATTACTAAAAAAAAACCTAAAACATCATTAAGAAAACTAACTATTGAACTGCAAGCGAAGACCAATTAAAGGGTTTATTACTCAATTTTAAAAAATGCACTGCATGATTATAAAATTAGAATTGTTACTCCAATCAAAAAAACCATTTCTTTCACAAAAAACAATTTGAATTGGTTTGAAAAAAGTAAAAAATTTTTACTATTATCACATAATAAGATAAAGAAGATAATTTTTTACAGAAGAGAACAAGTTTAACCTTTTTTGCTCTGATGGTAAAGATTCTGTGTGGCGTGAAGCCGATGCAGGCCTTAAAAAACTTAATTTGTTTGCTACTGTAAAGCATAGTGGAAGGTTAATATGGTATGAAGATGTTTTTAATACTTTTGTGTAGAAAACTTGTTTTTATTGAAAGTAAAATGAATGCTGAATACTATGTAAATATTTTATCTAATAATTTACCTGATTCGGCTAGATTAATAGGTCTGGAAAATTACATTTTTTAACAAGACAATGATCCTAAGCATATTTCAAAGCTTACAAAGCTGTATTTTAGATCAAAACAATTAAAATTCCTTCTTGGCCTGCACAATCTCCAAATTAAATCCAATTGAAATACTTGGGGCCATAATAAAGCAAAATTATCACAATATGCCTTAAAAATTTAAATGAATTGAAGGAAATAATAGTACGTGAATGGTAGCTTTTCTTCTGTTGCTGATTTTTATTTTTAAACAATAATCTTTTATATATTTTATTATTTTTTACGTAATTGTAGCAAAATTCCATTAGAATTATGTCAAAAATTGGCTTTAAGCTTTTGCAAAAGATCTTTAGCATATTTTAAGACAAAAGAAAATCATACTAAGTATAAAAATAAAAATATTTTTTTTTTTAAAAAATAATTTTTTTTAATTCATCTTTAATGTAAAACAAAAAAGAACCAAATACTCTATTAAAACGTAAAAATAAAAAATATTACAATCGAAAAAATTCATTTTTTACCATAACTTGGCTTGCATTAAGCTCTGAAGAATATAACTTTTTTTCGAGACATACTTTATATTTTATTATACAGTGCGCGTCATAATCTTAAGACATCTAAAAAAAATTTTTTTGCTAAAAAAATAAAATAAGACATAATTTTAAAATTTTGATTTATT
>NW_020169559.1:0-2698 GCF_000988165.1 Vairimorpha ceranae
TGAGGTATTTATTTTTTAAGATATGTCATATAAAACAGTCCAAATGCAACATCAAAATATTCACTGTGAGTTATCGTATAGTTAAGTTATGCACTCGATTTGTCTATATACTTTTGTATTCATAAAGATAGTATTTTTACTCGGCTAAAGCTTACAATCATAATGATTAGTTATAACTTTTAATTCATATCTGTATAATAAATATCTAAGATTTTCCAATTTCCATAAAACATTTAAATACTCTTTCCCACAAATGCTTTAATTTTATTCAATAAAAATGTTCTAGAAGCAAATGCAATTAAGCTTAATACACCATATTTTACTGTGAAAATTTAACACTAGATTTTAAATTTCATGCATTTGTCCCCCGATGTATGGTTTGCAATAATCTTGCTGTTTAAGAACGTTATTTGACACTACAATTCTTTTAAAGATGTTTTAAGAGAGTCTAATTCCTATCTCAAACTAAATTTACTTCGTTTTGTACCGTCATATCGACAACCATAATTTTTTTGCGCTCAGGAAGAAATTTTTACTAAAAACAAAACAGCCCAAATATTTTTTTTTTGGTGAGCTTTAATAAGTAAGGTTTATAAGATTACTTATTAATTATTTCAAGGTATATTTGATTAAATTTTATTATATGATATCAAACCATCAAGAAAAGTATTTTTTTTATTTTACTATTTATCTCCTTACATTATTAAATTCATACACCCACAATTTATCTAAAACCTTCAAATTATAAATGTTATGTTATTCTTTGCGATAGCCAAAAATGATTTTGTCATTAACAAACAGAACAACTACATTTAAATATTAATGCGTACCTCATCGATAAGCCTTTTAAAATGGCTCGAAAATTTTTGTATAAAATCAACACGATATTTCATTCATACATCAAAAATTTTAAAATCCAAAAGTTGGTTTTAATTATTTTCTTGCTATTTCTATGTAGTAAAACACATCTTATAAATTTAACTTACTAACGTATATTTTGACACGTAGATTTTTAAAAAATGTCGATATTTAATAGCAATTAACTAGCAAGCTCTAGCAGTTAATTTAAAGATACTAATTTTGTAATTGCCATCGTCAATTTGTCCGATTAAATTACAAGTCTTAAAATTTTTAATTATTTTGATTTAGACTTTCTTGTATATTTTTTCTTGAATAAATCTGTAATAAATTTTTAATTCATTCTTTAAATTTCATGAATAAATATATTCTTTTCCAACAATTTTACTTTCTTTTACGTTATGCATTTCACAAAGTCTATTTTTTATAATATTGTTCAAAATCTATTTTAAAAATGTTTATTAATAAATATTTAAAACTTCTACATCCTTGGTAAGATACAAAACTTATATTTGCTGTCTTTTTATTAAAATATTCAGATATCATATTTAATAACGAAAAGTTCTTTTTCTGAACATTTAAAAAGGTTTATCTCTTTTACTAATATAAATTTTCAATTAAAGCTTAGCAGTGGCTGCTTTATTGCTTATAAAACTATACTACGCAACTAAATCAAACATTATGTAAAATAAAAACCTTACATATAAATAAACTTTCCTTTAATATTAATACTCTTGTATCACTTAATCTTCCTCGTTTAAATTGCATAAATCTTCTTAAATCTCAGCTGCTTTCTTTTTATAAACAGTTTTAACAATGTGCCAATGGCTATTACAATGACAGTAAACATGTTATTTATTTTCCTTAGCTAAGATCCGTGTTTTTTGTAGCATCATATTTTTATCCTTTTTTCTATATCTACAATATTTAATAAAAGTATTTTCTTATTTTTTAATGTTTTGATAAAAATAGTCGTATTTTGATAAACTTAAACAAAGCTCTATTTCTTAATATTTTTTCCTAGATTCCTATTCCAATGTTTGTCAAAAAGACATTTTTTTAGATATTATTAAAATTTAGAAACATGTTTTATTTCCCTTTGTTTAAACTATACATCTTGCAAAATTTATTACTGCAATAAGGTCTCTTTATTGCTAAATAATTCAATATTTTAAATGTTAGAAAATACCTTTTTTTTCTTTATTCGCTTACAATGCCTTTCCATTATTCCACTATCAGCTTTAGTAAAAAAAAATCATGTCTTGTCTTAAAGAAAATTTATTAAAACTAAAAATTAAGAACGCCCCGAGCAGCTCTCTTAAAATATTATCGTTTCTAATCTCAAATTTTATATTCTTCATGATGAAAATTTTATTCTAAAATAGGGGCTATCAAAATTTAATTTTTATTATTCAACATACACCACTACTATTAGAGAACCTTTGGTTTTCTGTAAAAGAATTAATCTGTACAGATATTAAACAAAAAAATTATTAAATGTATTTTTAGTAAGATATATGTTATAGAAAAATTGCCCTAATATTTATCAGTGAAAATTATAATAACAACTTAAATAAATCAATTATTATTGTACTAAATTAAGATTATATTTTTTACTATTTTTAACATTTCAAATTTCATTTCTAAAGTGTTTTTCATACGTTCGCAATGTTTATATTTGGTAAATCAGAGTTTTTCTCCAAATTTTTTTTATTTAATGAAAAATGGAATTTATGACCTCTTATTTTTTTGAGATTTTTCATTTGTGTAATTATAAATTGCACCCTTTCTATATTATATTATTATATACCATTGTTTATAGTTAAATATTTGCATAATG
>NW_020169560.1:0-2689 GCF_000988165.1 Vairimorpha ceranae
GCTTGCTTTAAATTAAAAAAGTTTTTTTCAAGTTTGTTAAGTAACTTTATAAGTTCTTGATCATCGTAACAAATTGTAGTGCAAGGTTGTGTAAAATATGAATGTGTACAGTCGGGATGAGACAGCACAGTTGGATACACAAATACCTCGCTTGTGTTTGTATCAACACAAGTATTCTGAGACTGTTGTTTAACATTAGCATTTATAATATTTTTTGAAGATTCAAGAAGATTAAAATCTACTTTTTTATCTATATCATCTGTTCGGATAAAATTATAAACAACTGCACCACCAAATGATGGTGCATTTGAACCCGAACAAACAATATTATATTTAGATTTACAACTTAAATCTAAAGGTTCTGTAGAATCAGAATTTGTTGAATTATTCTTGTAAAAATTCATTGAGCCATTGTGATTATCAACCATTGTACTTATGGTATTATCATACATGCCAACGTGTTCTATAGCTTTGTTTTGTTCCAATTTTTCATTAGTAGCATCATCAAAATTTTGTAACTCTTTTATTGCTAACTTTTCACTTTCCGGATCTAATCTACCTTTATCTAGGTCAACAGCCATTATAATTTTATTCTCGATTTTTAACTTTTTATTTACTCTTTTTTGAATCTTTTCATCATTATCTTTACGCTTTTTATCCTCCGATGGGGACTTCATTGAATCATTAAGAATATTTCCTTCATGTATATTAAGATAAGATGATATTATTTTTTTAAAAAACAAAAGAAAACATGTGCATTTCATTTTATGGGGCTATGTAAAAAAGTTAATAAAATCCATAATAGATTAAAATTGCTGATTTACTTAAATAAAAAGATACATTTTTTAATTTAGTTTTAATTTTTCTTGTATTTATTAAATTTTTTTCTAATTTTTAAAAATCGGGTTTATTTTTAAAAATGTTATTTGATGATTATTACACAAGTGTTTATCATTTATACGTAAATATAAAAAGAATTTTTTTGAAAATAAATAATTGATGTATTTTTTAGTTTTTATATGTATACGACGTGTTTAATGTTAGGTATATTAGTCAAAGTATTGTTTGTATAAATTATTAAATGTCACAATGATGTAATGGGTCTTTCAAAATTTTGTTTTTCTGCTTTAACATAGAAGAAAAAACTTTTTTTAAACAAAACCAAATTTAAATCTTTAATTAAAAAGCGAAATATTTAAAAATTGACAAAACAATGACTCCATTTTGTTTAATATTACTAAAAATTTAATTTTTAAATAAAGTCGAAAAATTATAATGTAAAAATTGTTTTCAATAAAAAAAAGTATTTTTTTAACAAAATATTAATTGCGTTGAAAAATAACACTTAAAAAACTAAAAATGTATTTAAATCTGAAATAATTCTTGACGCAAGATTTTCGGGGTTGCAAAAGTTTAATGTAATGTTGTTACAATATTTATATTAAATTAAATGTTAATCGTTTTGATACCCTTGATATGGATTAAAAATTAAATATAAAATCTCATCTCCAAATAGGGGACATGATCAAGTCGAATATGACGGTAGTAAATCATTTTCGCGTATATTCTATTATTAAACAACACCTCGACAGAGAATCTGTCACCTAAGAATTACTTTTTTCTTTAGTGCAGTTAATATTTTGAATTTGCAAGAACTTATCGGAATGGGATGAGAATTTTTTTACAGACATTAATACATCAAAACAAATCGATAGAATGCACACAGACAAACTAAAATCTTTAACACGCAATTTTTAATAATGTATAAATCCAAGTTTAGCATTCAGAAATGTTTGTAATCAAAGATAATTTAAAAAACAATTAGTTAGTGTTATTATGTGTTAGCTGGAATATGAAAAAAAACAAAAACTTAATTATTTAACAACTTGTGTTACAATTTAGCATGCAAAAAAGATATGGGCTTAAGGCAATCAAATTCTTTGGTATTAGGATTACAGAAAAGTCTTTGATCTGTATATACATGGTTCAAAAATATGATATGTTTGTTTATGTTGGCCTGTATTTCAGAATTTTTGATACACATTAAAATAAAATTTTTTGTTAAACCATTGAGATAATAAAAACTTTTAAGATAAACTAGAGAAATAAGATGAGCCAGTAGAACACAATATCAACACAAAACCAAATTTAATTAAATGTACAATTTTTAGCGAAACCACTATTAAATCTATTTAATAGCTTAGTTAATAATTTATATTCAACTCGAGACGCAATAAATCTTAATATAACAAACAATTCTGCAGCTAAAAAAATTTTGTTAAATGCTTGACTTGTTTTTTTTATTGTGTAAGTATGAACATCATACCTTCTAGATATAATTTCTTTTGAATAAATGACTGTTTTATGACGAAAAAAGTAGATTTTTAAATTAACGTAACTTTTTCAACGATCTATAAAACAAAAAAATGTAAATTTGTTGTTTTAACATCTTATCAATTAATTTAATTTGTTCTCTTTTCAAAGGTGAATCAAGAGTAATTCCAAGTCATATGAAAAACATAACCAAACATCAAAACACAAACCAGTATTATACTTTCTTTTTTTTAATTTATTCTCATCACTCTCAACAATATTATCTTAATAACTTAATTTAAGGGTCTGACAAAAAAAAACTTAAAATTAATTTTTTATCTATAACTCTTGATATTTCTATATTCTAACTTAAGAT
>NW_020169561.1:0-2673 GCF_000988165.1 Vairimorpha ceranae
CATTATGCAAATATTTAACTATAAACAATGGTATATAATAATATAATATAGAAAGGGTGCAATTTATAATTACACAAATGAAAAAACTCAAAAAAATAAGAGGTCATTAATTTCTTTTTCATTAAATAAAAAAATTTGGAGAAAAACTCTGATTTACCAAAAATAAACATTGCAAAATTATAGAAAACACTTTAGAAATGAAATTTGAAATGTTAAAAATAGGAAAAAATATAATCTTAATTTAGTACTATAGTAATTAATTTATTTAAGTTGTTATTGAAATTTTCATTAATAGGTATTAGAGTAATTTTTTTATAACATATATCTTACTAAAAATGAATTTAATAATTTATTTGTTTAATATCTGTACGAATTAATTCTTTTACAAAAAACCAAAGGTTCTCTAATAGTATTGTGGATTTTGAATAATAAAAATTAAATTTTAGTAGCCCCTATTTTAGAATAAAATTTTCATCATGAAGAATATAAAATTTGAGGTTAGAAAAGAAAATATTTTGAGAGAGCTTGTCAGGGCAATTTTTAATTTTTAGTATAATAAATTTTCTTTAAGACAAGACATGATTTTTTTTACTAAAGCTAATAGTAGAATAGTAAACTAGCATTGTGAACGAATAAAGAAAAAAAAGTATTTTTTAACATTTAAAAAAACTGAAAGATTTAGCAATAAAGAGACTTTATTGCAGTAATAAATACTACAAGATGTATACTTAAAATAAAGGGAATAAAGCATGTCTTATAATTGTAATAACAGATGAAAAAATGTTTTTTTGACAAACAGTGAAAGTATGATCTAGGAAAAATATTAAGAAATAGAGCTTTGTTTAAGTTTATTAAAATACAACTATTTTTGTTAAGACAATAAAAAATTCAAATATTTTTATTAAACATTGTAGATATAGAAAGAAAAGTTGAAAATATGATGCTACAAAAAACACGTATCTTAGCTAAGGAGGATGGATAAACATGTTTGCTGTCATTGGAATAGAGATTAGCACATTGCTAAATCTGTTTTTTAAAAAAAAGCAGTTGAGATTTAAGAAGATTTATGCAATTTAAACGAGGATGATTAAATGATACAAATTTTGTTAATAATAAAGGCAAGTTTATTTATATTTAAAGTTTTTATTATACATAATGTTTGATTTAGTTGCGTAGTATAGTTTTATAAGCAATAAAGCAGCTTCTGAGCTTAACTTGAAATCTTATAGTAGTAAAAGGAAATAAAACTTTTTAAATGTTCAGAAAAAGAACTTTTGACTATTGAATACGCTATTTACAACATCTATAAAAAGACAGCAAATATAAGTTTTGTATCTACCAAACTTACCAAGGATGTAGAAGTTTTAAATATTTATTAATAAACATTCTTAAAATAGATTTTGAACAATATTATAAAAAATAGACTTTGTGAAATGCATATCGTAAAAGAAAGTAAAATTGTTGAAAAAGAATGAATTGAAAATTTATTACAGATTTATTCAAGAAAAAATATACAAGGAGTTCTAAATTAAAATAATTAAAAATTTTAAGACTTGTAGTTTAATCGGACGAATTTACATTGGCAACCACAAAATTAGTATCTTTAAATTAACTGCTAGAGCTTGCTAGTTATTTGCTATTAAATATCGACAAATTTTTCAAACCTACATGTCAAAGTATACGTTGGTAAGTTTAATTTATAAGATGTGTGTTACTACATAGAAGTAGTAAGAAAATAAATAAAACCAACTTTTGGATTTTAAAATTTTTTATGTATGAATGAAATATCATGTTGATTTGCTACAAAAATTTTTGAGCCATTTTAAAAGGTTTATTGATGAGGTACACACTAAAAGTTAAATATAGTTGTTCTGTTTGTTAATGACAAAATCATTTTTAGCTATCGAAAAGAATAACACAACATTTATTATTTGAAGGTTGTAGATAAATTGAAGGTGTATGAATTTAATAATATGAGGAGATAAATAGTAAATAAAAAAAAATACGTGTCTTAAAGGTTTGATATCATATAATAAAATTTAATAAAAGATACTATTGAAACAATTAATAAGTAATCTTATAAACCTTACTTATTAGAGCCCACTAAAATAAATTTTTGGGCTGTTTTGTTTTTAACAAAAATTTCTTCCCGAATGTAAAGAATAGATGGTTGCTAATATAGCTGTATAAGATCGAAATAAAATTATTTTGAGACAGGATAAAGTCTGCCTATTAACTCCTTAAAAAGAATTATAGTGTCAAATAACGTTCTTAACAGCAAGATTATTGCAAACCATACATCTGAGAGATAGATGCATGAAATTTAGGACCTAGTGTTAAATTTTCACAGGAAAGTTATGGTGTACTAAACTTAATTGCATTTGTCCCTAGAAAATTTTTATTGAATAAAATTTAAGCATTTGTGGGAAAGAGTATTTAAATGTTTTATGGAAATTGGAAAATCTTAGATATTTATTATACAGATATGAATTAATAGTTATAACTAATCATTATGATTGTAAGCTTTAACCGAGTAAAAATACTATCTTTATGAATACAAAAGTACATAGACAAATCGAGTGCATAATTTAACTATACGATAACTCACAGTGAATATTTTGATGTTGCATTTGGACTGTTTTATATGACATATCTTAAAAAATAAATACCTCA
>NW_020169562.1:0-2661 GCF_000988165.1 Vairimorpha ceranae
CTAAGAGATCATGTTTGTGCTTCTTTTACGTTTCTACTGTTCTTAGATTTTCTAATCCAGTAATCCCAATCTCTACAATTATTATCTTCTTCCTTATTTTGTCTATTATATGTCAGGCTTATTATACTTAACATTGATTGCATTCTGCATCCTGGTATAAACCCTTATTTCTACGTCTGTAGAGCAATATGTTCTCGCACCGAATGATTCCGTATATTTATACTTTTTGTTAATCTATAAGTGCTGAAGATTTGTAGATGGATGCACCTCAATGCCTCGTCATGTTTTGCACATAATCGTGTGCCAACGTTCTCTTGTACTGAGTTGCCATGCAGTCAACAGTCTTTACTTTTTCGTTACAATGTGGACACATTTCATTATAAAATAAAAATATAATTATTTGTCGCAGTCTATTTAAACCCCCGCCATTCGGACCCCATTTTATTTGGATCCTACTGTGATTTTAATCCTTAGACATAGAAAAAATTATAATGTATACATGAAATTAGTAATAATTTTGAAATGAACTAAATTTGTTATTTTATTCAAAAGTACGGATTTTTTATATAATGTTTTTTTTTATTTTAATCCCTATGTTATGAATAGAATTGCATAACTTTGAAAGAGAAGAAATTATTAAGTTTATTATTAGCAACACAGTTTCTGCTAAATTTTACACGCGAGATCAAAAAAAGTATTTTAAAAAAGAGCAAAAAAATTTCATATTGTTGAAGAAACGAGAGAATTTAAGTTTAAACTAGGAAATGATCGATATATAAAATTTTTTATTTTAGAAAAGAAAAGATGTAAAAAATATCAAATTAAACTGATTCATGTTAGTAATAAACATGCGGTTTGAGACAGACGATATAATCCATATGAATCAATAATATATGCAGTTTTGAGATGAAGCTTCTGAAATGCTGAATTCCTGTGAACTTTGTCAGTCGCGAAAGAGGTGATTACAGACATTTTAAAAGACTTATTCTTGGCAGATTTTCCTAAGAACGACATATTCTCGATTTAACAGATTTTGAGTATTATAGAGAAGTAAATGATGGGTATATGTGTATGCTTGTTGTCATAAACACATTTTCTAAGTTTATGTGAACAGTTACTTTTGAGTAAAAGTCGCTTCATCTGTAATTTCTGCAATTAGATATATTTTTATGCCAAATGGGCTCTGTTTTCATTTACGTACATATAATTGAAGAGAATTTTGCAATGATTCCGTGTCTAATATGTTTTCTACTTTTGATGTAAGACATGTAGTAGTCGTTCCAGATACCTTAAGTCCGGAGACAATTAGAAAGAGCCAACCAAACAATAAAATGGATGATTGATTGGTGGTTCTATTCTAATGACAATCAATGTGCCAGGTAGATGATTGTTGGTGAAAGAAGATGTAACTTACTTTTATAATAAACTCTGTCACTCTACAACGTCTAATACACTGTTTTATTTAATGTTCAGTTTAAGTATAAAGGAGTTGATGGCTAACAAACAAATGAATTTTATACTTTTAACAGTTAACAATTTTAACAGTAATTTAATTTGGATAATTTAATTCCAGAATTTATAGAAGAACAAGAGCTAGACAACATGACTGTTGATAATTCTATGGAAAATTTGGTTATGCGTGAAAAACTAAGAATATCTACAAAATAAGCTGCAGATCGTATGATTGAAAGGAGTTGATCACGAAATGATTTTCTTCCCTATAAGTTAAATAAAAAGTCCTAATTAGGCCAGACGTTGACAATAATATCTAAACAAGAAGAATGACACCTCATGAATATTTAAATACTATAGTTATATTATTGTGGAAATATTGCAATTTAATAAGATAAAGTTGGCTGCAGAAAATAACAATTCGACAATTATTGAAGAAATTGATATTATAAGATTAAAAAAAAAACAAGAAGTTTATCAAAAGGCTTAACTAAATACTTTTTTGTTTATATACTTTTTTTATTATTTTTTTAATATACACAATCTCTAATTATTTTTTTATGGTAAACAATCTTTAATAAACCAAGTTTTCCTGCGTAAAATATAAAAAAAAGTATAAAGAACTTTTTCTTCACACCCTCTTGTATTTGATCTAGCAGAAAAAGTATTCTAAAATTTTAATCTGTAGTTAGAATGGGCGGAGGTCTTCACCTGACTGTGACATTTATTAAAAAAAGTATTCATGTATGCTTTTTTATTACTTTTCATGTTTATAATAAAATATACGCCGTTGGTATGCCCAATCGAAAATCTCGGCTTCAAACACTTTTCTTATAAATTTTTCTAAAGTCAATCTATTCTTAGATTTCAAAATTTTGTCATTGTATTTTTCACTAGTGTTTTTCGTTTTATCTTCTTATTTCAAAATTTTTATTTTTGCATAAAATTGTTTTTTTATCTGAAACTTATTATAACAATTTAACAACAAAAAAATTAAATTAAAAAAACATTAGACTAAACGATTAATTATAACTAGGCTTTATTTTGTAAAAATGTATTTTTTTGTCACTGCAACACTATTATTGTTTTAAAATGCCTTCAAGTGTCTTTTATGCATTTTATAGTTATTGTAGCTTTTCTTAAAGTTAATTGAATAATTCTTTTTATCTAAATTTGAAAAATTATGATGATTTTGTATTTACAAAAAAT
>NW_020169563.1:0-2645 GCF_000988165.1 Vairimorpha ceranae
AATTTATAACTGTTGCTTGAGCTTTTAAGTTATAAAACAAAAGTTAGAATTATATTTTTTTAAAAAACATAACAACATTGCACAATAAGTTTTTCAAATGTTTTAATTTTAGCAATTTACTATTTCTTTTTTTTTATATATATAATAAACAAATTTAAGATCTATTTGTTCAACAAAAGCAATATAAAATTTTTAAAACTTTAAAAAATTAATCAAAATATTAGATACATTTTCCTTGCGTTGTTGCCTAAAAAGTGCTTATCAGAAAAAATGGGTTTATTTAAAAATGTAAATATATATTTGGACATTTTAAATATCTTAAGCCAAACAACACATTGATATATGACATGTGTCTTGCCGTCCAAACACAAAGTACGTTGTACGTACATCAAATGTAGATCTGATCGTAGTTTATTTTTTAATACAACTTTTTAAGGAAGAAAAATAAAGCACTTACTAATTTTGGAAGTTCTTAATTTATGGATGAAAGGTGCCAGAAATAGATGCCAGATTGTTGTTCTTATGGTAGTATTTAATTAAACTACCAAATTTAAAACATTTTAGTAAATTTATTATTGATTGCATTTTTGTATTTTTTGGTGCTATTTATATTTTTAGTTTTGATTAAATCAAAACTTTTCTTGTTACACCAATCATTACAAAGATGCAAATAAATTTATTAGTTTTTATTAATATAGCTGTTTTAGATTACACTAATAAATTAAAATTCAAATGTTATGATTATCCACAACAAAAAGATTAACACCATTACATACTGGTAAAAAATTAGGTATAGGTCCCTCTGTTGTTACAAGTATTCTTTAAATAATTTCTAGTGAAAATCTTTATTCTAAGTATTTACAAATTAAAGATCAATTTTTAGGTGGAAAGGATATAATAATATAACTGAATGAAGGTAAGTTTGGACGACGTAAATATCATAAAGAACATCGAAATGATGAAGTTTGGATATTCGGGATGGTTAAAAGGATTATAGACATGAAAATTGTTTTATTTCCTGTTCCAAATCAGAGTTATTTTTTTAATTTGCTATTAAAGATTCAATTATCTATTTTGATTTATGAAAAGGGCATAATAGCAAGGAAAAGACTTAAATGAAAGAACATTATACTGTAAATCATACTCTTTTTTATGGTTCAATAAGTAACGTTCATACCAATACTATAGAAGGTAATTGGGGTGTATTAAAAAGCAAATACAACCTAGATGTAAAATTAAAATCATGATATGCCATATTTATTACGTTTTATGTCACAAAGGAACAAAAAAAATTGTTATTTTAAAACTTTTATATAATTGTTACTTTAGTTTTTTTGTTAAATTTATAAATTTCAAGTTAAAATTTATAATCTATTCTGCCGGAAATAGCTGGCAGTGAATTATTCTTTAGGTAGTACTCGACCAAACTACCAAAATTAAAAGACTTTTTAATTTAACCTTTTTTTTATTCCATATTTTAGATAACTTTTAATCTATTAATAGCTTTTGTTTTTGATAAATATAAAACAAATAGATACGAAACAATAACTTTCCAAGATTCATGCTTAATTTATTTCATATTTGTAACATGGTTTCTGATGTCACTAATTAATAAAAGAAACATGTTATCGTTATCCATAATATAAATAAATTTTTTCAAAAGAGGGGTATCGAGGATAATTAAAAACAACAAACAAAATTTAGATTAAAATTTTAAGAAATATTTAAATAAAAGCGTTTATATTAAAAATATTATTAAGTGGTATCTGCTTACCAGTAAGGTTTCATTGGTCTACTTACGCATCATAGAACTAATTTATATTAAAATAAATTTATTTTTAAATTATAAAACAAAGACGTTAGTTAATTCCGTCATATATAATTGAAATAAAAAACACAATATCATTTATCAAGTTTAATTTTCATTTAAAACGAGATAGCGTAAGCTAATAATATCAAAAAATTATTCACTCGTTGCATCGATGGATTTTGACCCAGAAAAATTTTAATGTTTATAAAAAATAAAATAGATACAAGAGAAATTGTTAAAGGCATTAATGAGCATTGTGGGGATAGATATACTATCTATAAGAATAATTTTTAATGAAGGATTCTGCTTTGCCAATCATAAAGTTCAAACTCTTCAATTGGAACGTTTTGGAATGATCTGTAATTGTTTATGGCAAATCATCATTTAGGAAAACTATGTAATAAATCTTAATAAATAAACATCTTAAATAAAACCAAATCTTCTTGATCTACAAAAGATCCTCTTCAATATAATCAGTCTTTGAGTAAAATTACTTTTTTTTGAATTGTAAAATTGGGCATTGTTAAATAATTTTTTTGAATATAAAATTTTTTTTCCTGATATATAGGGGTTTAATTTGGCTCGCTTCTCGAGTAGCTTTTTCTCTTTCTGCAATTCAACTGTCACTTCTTCTTTGTTTTCTACAGAGGCTAAGCATCCTCTGCGGCTTTCCATAGTCAAGCTTTAAAAATGGCCATTATTATATAATAAATTATAATACACTCTGTTTCTTATACTTTTTGTCAATAAATCTTAAGTTAGAATATAGAAATATCAAGAGTTATAGATAAAAAATTAATTTTAAGTTTTTTTTTGTCAGACCCTTAAAGGAAAA
>NW_020169322.1:0-51353 GCF_000988165.1 Vairimorpha ceranae
AAATAAATCAGGATTTTTTACATTTGAAGATTTTAAGGAATTAGCAGCCAGAAAAAAAGAAGCATTTCAGATGCTTACATTATTTCTAGACTAATTGTTGCATGTTAATTTATGCGCAGTTTTTATTTTTAAAAAAAGATTTTTATTGTATGATTCTAGTAAATTAAATGTTTATAAATGTGTTTTATGTTTTATTTGAATAATTTTATAATACTTTAAATGTGCTTTAAATATATTACCTTGATTAACAATTTTATGTTTAACATTACATAATATTTTTATTTTTAAAAGGTGTCTTTCTTTAATAAAAATATTATGACATTGAAAAAGTAAGATATGTCAAAATTTTTCAAGACAAGGTTAAAAATATATTTTTACAAAAAATGACAATTCATTAAATGTCATAAATATTTCGAATTAATTTTTACGTATAAAATTAATCTGTTTCTTATAAAAATAATATATTTATTTGTTTTATATAAATTAAAAAACATTTATTTGTTTATGTCAACAACTCAAAATCAGAATATCAAAGATGTATCTGATTTCATTTATACATTCCCTAAAAAACACACGGAAGGTGTAAAAACACAACACTGGCAGCTTAAAGACATGTTAAAAATTAATAACGGGAATTTGATATTTCCACAATCAAATAAAATTTATTCCTACGATTACACCGCACAGATAAAGTATCCACTCACCCAAGAATTAATTTTTTTACCAACTTCTTTATGCGCACAAGAAGAGCTTGTTGTTGTTGGTGGAGGAAAAGGACAATTATATGTAAAAAATCTTTATACTAAAAATCATAAATACTTTTTTTTAAGTGATCATATCAATAATCATATATCAATACATGATAAAACAATATATGTATCTAATAATGACAAAATATTAAGAATTTTATCTTTAGAAAAAGACCATATTAATCAAATTAATTTTATATCTCAGGTAAACTTTTCTAGTGTTAGTCCTGATGGAAGATTTTTAATATTAGTCGGTGATACAAATGATGTTTTTGTTTACACAATTGAAAATAATGGTTATAAATTTTTTAAAAAATTGAAAACTGTAAATGATGGAGGATTTAGTGTCACGTGGAATAATTTGTCCAATAAATTTGCAGTAGGAACACAAGATGGATTTGTTTGTGTATGGGATATTCGATCAGATGAGAAACTCTATACATTGTGTAGTAAACAACAAGGATCACACAGGGGAGCGATACGTAATGTATTTTTTAGTACAAAAAAATCGCTAGATTTATTATTTTTTACAGAACAATCTTCTTATTTAAGTGTTTATGATACACGCACTTTTACAAAGCGACATGTCGTAAAAGTCGAACAGGATCTGCAAATCACAGGAGCAACAATTTCTGAAGAAGACTGTAAAATTTTTGTCTCCTCTGAATCTACCATTTATGAATATGATATAAATACGGTTAGTCGTCGTATTTTTGACACAAAATAAATAGTTATATTTTTTATATAATATTTATTCTTTACATTAATTATTATGCATATATTCATATTAAATTTTAATTTATGTTTAATCCTAACATATAAATTATCATTTTTATTTTTATTAAAAATATGTATGTGTCTATTAAGTATAAATTCTAACATTTTATTTTAATCTTCCAATTTTTCATAAATTTATGATATTTGTAAAAAGTTGTATTTATGCTTTTTTATAGAATGTAGATTAAATCGTAATGTTACAAAATGCTTAATCTTTTTTTAAAGTTTTAAATGCATATGAATAATCTTCTTTATATATGCAGTCTGAAAGGAAATAGAATACCAATTTTTAATGATAATAAATTTAGATAAAAAGGAAGGGAATTTCGGTACAACCTATTTGAAATGTCTTTAATGTTTTATTGCTAAAGTTAAAGTTTCGCTTTTTTTTATTAAACTAGAAAAAAAAATAATATGCATAGTACAGATTTTAATGCTGTTTTTAAATCCTAGCTGAAATTTCTTATATTTGATGTATTGGCAAAACTTTTGTGTATTTTTAAAACGTACAAATGCTTATTAAAATAAACATAATAGGTTAGTTACAAGAAGTGATCACAGAGGAAGAAAAAAAAATATGCTAGTTATGGAATAAGAATATAAGATTATGGTTTTTTATGAAGATCGTTTGAAATTTAAGAAGAATAAATTACTAAGCTTAAGAAGCTATTAAATTAATTAATAAAAAATTCTCTTTGCTTTTGTTCTTTCAGGGTCCTAATCTCTGGATAGAATTTGAGCATTCTGCTCATCACCATTTAAATTTAGAAATTAGTTAACTGTATGCTTTTATTAAATGTATTAAAATTACCTGTATTTTAATATTTTACACTTAACATTTTTGTGATTTTATTTTCTCTTTATTTTTTAATTTTTTACTCATCAAAATAATTTATTAATAATTAACATGAATTAGATTTTAATGTACACATTCTAAGATTAATCTAATAAATTACATTAAGATTTATTTAAATATCAGTATTTAATTTTGTGAAAATTATTTTATTAAAAAATATTTTTTAATCGTTTATTGTAAAGTTTACACTACTGTTTGATATTTTAGTTATTTTCCTATATTTAATTAATTTATTAACTTTGATTAAAAGTTTGACATTTAATTATAAATATAAATAAAAGACCCCCTTTTCTAAAGATGAAGGTATTTGTTTTATATTTGTTATCGATCTATAGTTCAAATCGCATGATAACAGATTCGCGTGTGCGAAAGTCTAATGTTTTAAGTGGTTTTTCATCGTTTTTTACATCGAATGATTTTGGTAGTGAGAAGACAGCAGAAAATTGTGAACAGAAGACAAACAAGTGTCTTGAACAGGAGACAACAGGTCGCTCCGAACCAGATAAAAGTTCTGATAATAAAAAGAAAAAAGAAAATGGCATAGCAGGAGATATTATTAGTCCGGAGTTGGTATCTGCCTTTAGTCTTTTTAATTTTTTGCTTATGGTAATTAATAAGGGAATTGGAATTATTTTTTATTCTTCATTATTTGTGATTCCTGCTATTTTTGGAGGTAAAACAATAAGCGTATTGTATAACTATTTTTTTAAATAAATATTTTTATTAAATTTAAGAAATTGATTTTAAAATAAAATTCTGCCGTTGCATGTACTAAAATCATTTAGGAATGACTTGTAATTTATCCTAAAATGTATACGGCAATCTTTCTGGTCCTTAAAAATTAAATGTTCTCGCATTTTTTACTAATTAATCAAAATACTAGACTTCGTACAATATTTCTATAAAATTATAATAATTTCTCTGCAGGATCATCAGAGGTAAATATTCTCAAAATTTGCTTAGCCTGTACTGTTCCTAACATTCTACATTTATGATTTTCTTTGTCTTCAATAATCATTTCGCTAAGTTCTTCTGTACGATTATTTTTAACCAACAAACTTAGATTAGCAAGAGTGCCATATCTGTCAGCAATATTTTTTGCAACACAGCTACTTATCCCAGGAATTTTACTTAAAATAAATGTTAAATATTCCTGTTCTTTCCCTATTTTAAATGTTTTAACTTTAGGCACAAATTTTTTATCAGAGACTAAATGTTTTAAAATATCCTTAAGTTCACGAAAAAGATCAATCTCATTTTCGACAAAAATAACATTAACATTTTTTTTAATTTGTAATTCAAACATCAATTTTTTAATGCTTTCATAATTATTTTCTATCGGTTTGTGCGCTGAATTAATTACATTTTCTTTGTATGTTTTATTAATCATTGAACTAATCTTTCTTTTATACTTTTTTTTATTTAATATTATATATATTTTAAGTTGATGCAGATTAATAAATTCGAGCTTCTCAAAATCGCAGACACCCATTTCTAAAATAATTTGTTTGGTTTTGAAATCTTTTATACGAATAAATTCTTCGTTAATAATTTTATAAGAAAAATTTACCTGTTTAATTTTTTGTAAAAGATCTTGTAGTTTGTAAGAAATTTCTAAATACAAATCAGTGTACAATGGATCTAATATTATAGGATAAATTAGAGAAGTGTCAACTTTGTCACACCAATTTAAATTTAAAAAAGATAAACTAGTAGAGTCATCGCCCATTTTATGGGTAGAAATAAAAAAATTTACATCTAACTAAGGAGCCACAGAACAATATAAAGAAGTTGGAGTATCCTTGTTAGTCCAGTGGTTAGGATATCGGTCTTTCACACCGGGGGCCCGGGTTCGATTCCCGGACGAGGAAATTTTTTTTAAGTACTTGAAATTTTTAGATCGTGTTATTTCTGCACCTGAATGTAAAATGTATTTCTCGTATAGATTTTCATTTTTAAGTGTTTATTTTTTACCCTAAATGTTTACTAAAACCGGTACAACAATAGTTGGTGTAAAATTTAACAATGGCGTAATACTATGTGCTGATACAAGAAGTACTTCTGGACCTATAGTTGCAGATAAAAATTGTGAAAAAATTCATTATATTACTGAAAATATTCAAGCGTGTGGTGCAGGAACTTCTGGTGACATTACAAGGGTAACACGTAAAGCCAGCAAAGAACTTTCAATCTTCAATAAAAAGTACAACAAAATACCAAGAGTTGCTCATTGTGTAAGGACCTGTCAACTTCATCTTCATCCATATCAAGGACATATTTCGGCTGCACTAGTGATCGGAGGTGTTGACGATACTGGTTTTTACTTATACGAAGTTTATCCACACGGATCGTCTAACTCGGTTTCGTATACTGCACTTGGTTCAGGAAGTTTAGCCGCTATTTCAATTTTAGAAGCTGGATATAAAAATATGGACATGGAAGAGGCCATTAATCTAGCATGTAATGCAATTGAGGCAGGAATTTTGAATGATCTTTATAGCGGAAGCAATATTGATGTATGTGTTATTACATCGGAGGGACGAAAAATGATGAGAAATTACAAAAAAATAGGAGTGAGAAATGAATCACAAAAATTTATTTATCCTCATTCATCAGTAAAGATTTCTAAGGAAGATGTCTTTAAATATATAGTTGAAAAATAAACGGTTATTCTTAATTTTTATTTACCCTTATGTCACTCGAAAAAATAAAAAAGCAAATTGAGTTTTATTTTAGCGATGCAAACTTTCGTGTAGATGCTTTTATGAAGCAGCAATCCCTTTTAAATAATGGATTTATACCAATTGATACAATTCTTACATTTAAAAAAATGAAAGAATTAAATGCTGATAAAGATTTAATAAAAAAATCTATAGCGGATAGCAAAACTGTTGAATGTAAAGACGATTGTTTAAAAAAGATTGAAACAGAGGAATTTAAAAACTATGTATGTGATACAGATATAGATTCCAGATGTTTATATATTTCGGGGTTTAATAAAGAGAGTACTTTAGAAGACATAGAAAACATTCTAGCTTCTATGAATCCACTACTTATTAGAATGAGAAGGCAAAAAAATAAAAAATTTAGTGGATCTGTTTTTGTCGAATTGAAAAATGAAGAAGCTGTGGAAAATGCTCTTAAAATGGAAATTCCATGTAACATTGAGGAAGATATCGATGAAAAAGCTAAGCGATTAAAAAATGAAAGTAACAATCTTATCATTATGCGAAAAAAAGATTTTTTATTACAAAAAGAAAACCTAACTGAACAGCAAAAACTTCAAGACGCCAGAAATGCACTAAAAGATGATTATGCTGATAAATTGTTTCGCTATGAAGCTGCTGATGATTTGGATATTTCTAATATTAAAAAAATTGTAAAAGATTCTGCATTTGTTGACCTAAAAGAAAAAGTTGTAAGGTTAAAGTTTAGTAAAGATTTTGAAACTAAGGAATATGAAAATGAAGGAACTGTTGTTAAAATTAGAAAGTTAACTAAAGAAGAAGTACATGACTATTGTGATAAAATTCCTGTGAGACCAAAACAGAAAAATGGTAAAAAATCTAATAAAAAATAAAAGTTTATTTATATCCTTCATTTCCAAGAAACATTTTTACAATATTTAAGATACATTCGTTTTCAATAGCTGTCTCATGAACATCAGTGATGTAAGAAGGAATTGATTTGTTTACTAGAAATAGTATGCAATCATTTGTAAAATGGTTACAATTGTTAAATAAAAGATCGTAGGTATTTAACCCATATTTTTCATTTAAATTAGCTAAAAAAAGTTCAAACTCTTCTTCTAAAATTTCTGTGGTTCCCATATCATGTATTGTGTGTGGAATTTTGTGCTTTGAACAATTAGGAAGAACTTTACATATTTGATTATCATAAAAAAATTCTTTTCCGTATACTTCAATAGAAGTATGCCAAATCCCAAGAAATTCTTTTTTCAAGACATTATTTAAAAGTTTTACTATTTCTGGATCGCCAATATTATAAACTCGTAGAATAACTTTCATAAGGGTATAAGAATTTTGTAAAACAAACAAATTAGCAAAATTATTTATTAAAAATTTATTAAATAAATTAGAGCATAAACTTACAACTCTTTGTTTGAAGAAAAAGTTCTCTTGTTTTTAGTTCCACAATTATAACAAATATATTCTGTCATCCTATCCTCAGGATGTACCATTCCATTATGATAATGACAGTGAGCGCAAATCAATGCATACATTTTTGTTGGGTCATCCCCCAAAACAATGTCAGCTACTTTTTCAATTACATTGGGTTTCTTTTGTGACAATCTGCTGAATGACGTATTGCGTAAAGTACTTCCCTCATATTTTTCTAGTAATTCCATTGTAGCTTTATAATCATCCTCTTCTTTAAGAATTTTAATATATTCTTTTTGCTGCTCTCTCAAATCTTCTAATTTCAGTAAAATATTTTCTAAACGCCAATTGTAAAAAACAGATAAAGCAAATTTTAAAAGACATACTGAAATAATTGGAAAGATTGCAAATAAAACTAAACTTTGTTCGTCACAAAAAGCATATATCAAAGACAAGGTTAGTAAAATGAAAAATACATAAAAAGTTAAACAATTTGCAGTGGACTGGGATTTAACAATCGATTTCTTGTTATTCTCAAATTTAATAATCATTTTGTCAAGATTTTTTAATACATCACGTGTAGATTTCTTCTTCGACACAACATTTCCCATATAGGGTTTGAAAAAGGAGTAAAATTTGTAACTATGAAATTATTGTATTTAAACTAGAAACTTTATAGATTTTTGTAAATGTTTAAATAATTAATAACATATAACTACAATCCTTTTATTATATTATATAAATCTGCTTACCCTTCAAATATGTCAAAACTATGTCTTATATGCAAATCAGAGTGTAGTATTCCACATTGGCTTCCATGTAAACATATATTTTGCTTTTTATGTATCAGAAAACATATAGAAAAACGAAACTTTTGTCCAGAATGTTTTAAATCGCCATTTTCACCAGCTGATCTTAGAACCAACCAAAAACAATATAATAAAATTGATAAATTACCAATATTAGTTCAAAGTAGAGAAGAACACTTGGTTAGAGAATTGAAGAAAAGGAGGGCAAATTCATCAGGAAGTAAGAGTGCTCTTATGTACAGATATCATGAATTATCTATCAATGTAGACAATGAACGATTTAGAGAAATTCCACGCAATATGGATACTATAGTCCGACAGCTTAATCAGCTAGAAGCTGAAAATAAACAAATTAGAAGAAAAATAGAAAAAGATTTTCCAAAAGCTTTTGATGTTGTTAATAAACTTAAGCTAAAATATAAAAAAAATGATGGCGGTGTCTAAAATTTTATACATTATTACTAGTTTTACTGTGCATATATTACAGCTTACAGACCGTATGATTATATTTTTGCAACAAATTATTATACATTTTTTCTAGGCTTAATTTTTGTTTTTTCATCTCTTTTATTTCTATATTTTTTTGTTCTAAATATTTTTTGGTAGAATCAAGATCCAATTTTGCATTTCTAAATTCTTCAGTAAATTCTTTTATAACTTTTAGTAATTTTTCATTCTTGCCAAATTTATTTAAATCGTGGGCCTCACGCCTTAAGACTTCAATCCTATCTTTCATTTTCCCGTAAATAGTTTTAAATGAATTAACTATAAAATTAATATTTTTACTTTTAATATTTAAACTTTGTAAAAACCCTAGAGTTTCTTTACTATACTGTAGTTTTTTAACTTTCTCATTAATCTCATTAACTACAGAATAACACTTATTTAATTCTGTTATAGCATGTTTAAAAATATATCCATCATCTTGTTTGAGTTTGTATCTCATAGCTCTTTTTTCATTATTTAAAATTTCAATTTTTTTATTTGCCATTTCCAAATCTTCTTTAATTTTTTCATTTTCAATAGCCAAGTTTTGTTTGTTACGCGTTTCTTTATTAAAATTTCTTTGTAATTCTTTAATATAAAGTTCTGTTTCTTTATAATTTTCGAGTTCATTATTCAACGCAGCAACATTCTTTTCTAATTTTCTACATTCATTTTCAAGAGAAGCAAGTTTATTTTTATATTCACTATTCATATTTAGAAGATTACCGCGTTCGTCATAAATAATTTTGTACTGTGTTTGTAAATGTTCATTTTCTTTTAGTAATTTTTCTCCTTCTGAATAATAAGTCGCCTTATCATTTTTAATATCAAAATTTTCTTTTTGTAAATTAAGATAATTAGAATTAATCTTATTAATCTCATTTTTTAAAGATAAATTTTCTGTTCTGAGATTATTAATTTCATTTTTTAAACATTCATTTTCATTTCTATACTTTTCAAGTTCATGATAAACATTTCCTTGTTCATGTTTAAAATTTTCAATTTTTTGATCACATAATTTATGCTCTTGTAAAACGCTTTCATATTTATTTTTAACATTTTCAATGTGTGTAATTAATCTTTGATTTTCATCTTCAAGGCTCAATAATTTACCTTCTGTATCATTAATTTTATCATTGTAATCTTTTAACATTTTTTCTTTTTCAATACCATTAGATCTTATAATCTCTTTAAGATGATCAATTTGTTTTTGAAAATTTTTATTTTCATTTTCTAAAATGTCTATAGAAGTTTTTGAATCGTATAATAATTTCTGTATATCATCATCTACATTTAAAGGAGCATTGGATTTTAAGAATGCAAGTTGATGTTTTATTTCCCAGTTTTCGTTTTGTAACCTTGTGATTTCAGCCTCATAGTCTTGTACAGTTTTCAACTGTGTCATTTTGTTAAACTGCAAAGAAAAAGAATTTTCCATTTAGGGGTAAAATTTTAACCTTGTAATTTTAATAATTTATTTGTTGTAATGTGGTATATCTGTGTCGTTCTTATTGATTTCTAGTACTAAAAGATTTTTAACTTTTTCTTCATCTTCTTTTGTAGGCCCTTCAGTGCTAAACCATGTAGTTTTTTCCTTTATTTTATTCATTCCTATTCTTCTTTTCATTTATGCAAAAAAGTCATCAAGTAAATTTTAAAATGATAATAAAATTTTAGTAAAAAAGTATGAAATATTTTAAAACAATTAATAAAGATAATGTTTAAGGTAAATTGTTTTTTATCCTAGATAACTTAATAATGAATGTAAAAATGTAATTTATAATATTTTTGAGTATAACAGGTAATTTAAAGTGTATTACAAAAAGCTTATGATAATATTTAGATTACTTAAGAATAATAATAAAGATAGTGAATAATTAATCTTTATAAATAGGTTTCTTAGACTTAAAATTTTATTATACTCTGTAATACAAAAGAAAAATAATAATTTAATATTATGGCTATTGTATCTTTGTACTGAAGTGTAAAATATAAGTTATCTTATAATTTTGCAAAAATTTTCATTTAATATTGCATAATATTAAATGAAATATTTTTTAATAAGTTAATATTGTGTTTTTAACAATATTAATGTATTTGATAAATTGATAATTAAAAAAAGTATACCTTAAAAATGAATGAGTTATTGTATACTTTTTTAAAAATAATTTAAAAAATCAAATATATTAAAAAATATTATCTTTTTAATATTTTTTATTCTTATTTGTAAAATTTAATAATTTTTCAAATTAACACTTTTTTTTGTATTGTTGTGCTACAAATTATTGTTTAAATTTCTCAAAGACAAGCATACAGGTTTATATGACTAATTTTATGCAGAGAAAGGTATTTTTTCAAAGGCTACAGTTTTGTTTGTACAAATAAATGGAAAAAAAATATTATATTTTTTTACATAAAATATAACATTGTACAGATTTAAATTTATTACGATTTATATTTTACAACCAGTTTGTTTCTTTTATTCCCTCTTATAAACTTAAATTTTTCTTTTTGTATAACCCCAAATGAGTTTGTTTACAAAAATAAAAGAAATTATTGATTATGTATTTGGCAATAAATTTACAGAAAAAGAATTACGATCACATAAAAAACTTTGTGATAAATTTTTACATCGGCATAAATTAGAAATTGATGATCTTAGAGAGATTCAACCTCTGATTGAAAATATTTCAGAAAAAGAAGCAACAGCAATGATAAGACGGAAAATAAATAGATTGATAAAACATAAGAAAGTAGAAGAATCTCCTGCGATGGCTATTAAGAATAAAAAAGATTATAGAAAATATATTAAATCTGAATTGAAAAGAGTTTATGACCTTTCAGATGATAATAGTAAAAGGATTAAGCGTATATTAAATAAGAAACCGGCTTTTACACCAACTTACAAAAATGATTTGCAATTTGTTATTTTACCTTCCTGGTGGGATATGAGTAATCCAGTTTATGTAAAATTGGCTAAAGAACTTCCACTTGATGAAATTTTAAAGGATACTGATACCATTGAAGTGGGTGATGTGCCTTTAGAAGAGGAGGTTGAGTGGTTTAATGAAAAAAATGTTAAAAAGTTAAATTCTTATTATGATAAACATCCTAAACAAAGACCAGTCTGTGAAAACATTAGGAAGACTCGTAAACCCGAATTACTTATGAATTGTATACCCTGTGAAAAATGTATTGAAAAGAAAATAAATACGAGTGTTAAAAAAATTGAGGAAGAGAAAGAATTAAATTTTTATAAAAAGATAGAAGATAAATACAAGGAAATGTTTAATTTGAATAATGCACAATTTAGTGAAATTTATGAAAAAATGGTTTTAATTGATAAAGATAAGATACTAAAAAGCAATTTGGATAAAAAAGTTAGGACTAAAAAAGACCTATTTAATATTTCAGAAAAAAGCAGAGGAATAAGACCAAGATTAAAGAATAATGGATTTGAATATCCTCATATTATACATGTATTTAGGTCAGATATTGTTTATCATCCAAGAGTCTTTAAGCCTATAACTTTAGCTAGAGTTACTTTTGAAAAAAGACATCCGAGATTTAAAAGGCATGGAAATTATTACGAAGATCTATTACCTGAGGAAAAAGAAGCAGAAGAAGCTTATAAAAAACTTTTGTATAAGAGGTACAAAGATGAAGTAGAAATGGTTGAAAATATTGTTAAAAACCCAAAATATTTCGAAGATGTAATTCCATCTTTTACATGTACACTTGTTTTAAATGTTGATAGTAAAAATAATGAAAAATTGTATAAGAAATGTTTAGAATTTAAAAATAATAAGATTAATTTATGCAAACAGCAAAAGGAATATAATAGTACAGGATTAATGAAGTTGGAACGAGATATATCCTTTGAGAATGATCTAAAAAACAATGATTATTCAATTATTAAATTATATGAGGAATTAAAAAGACAAAATGAAGAGGCTAAAGGCATTGAAGAAAATGATTTTCCTGAAAAATACTATACAGAAGACATAGAACGAAATTTAGTTGAAGAAGGAGGAATTATAAGATCTTCTAAAGTAGAAGATAAATTTAGTAAGCCTGTTGTTCTTAAACCAGAACCTATGGCAGAATTATTTGAATATAGTTCTCTTAAAAATGAGGCCGAGGACAATTTTAAACATAGAAAAATTGAGGATTCTAATGAGGATGTTAAGAAAAGTACAAAAGATGAAAATCTTAAATTAACAAAAGAAGTTTGTGAACCTTTTTCTAGTAAAACAATAAATTTAGATTTAGCGACAAATCATAATTTAAAAGAAAAAGATGCAGATGTTATTTCTAATAAAATAAGTGGTGTTAATGATAGTCATTTAAATTCAAATAAACAAGATATTTTTGGTATAAAAAATAATAATAACACATTAGGATCTAAAATCACAAATAATGATGAGATTATAGAAAAAAATCATGATCAAAATTTAAATCTTGTCGAGGACAATAAATTAGAAAAAAATATGAATGACAAGGAAGATAATCTGTTTAAAAGTAATACTAATAGAATTGATAACATTTTTATTAAAAATATAGACAAGCAAGTTATTGATAATCAGTCAAAATACAAATCAGAGTTGGTGGTTGAAGAAAAAAAAGAAATAGACACTGATAAAAAAGAATTGGAAACTAAGACTGACTCTGAAAATTTAGATAATCAAGATACATCTAATAATACTGAACAGCAGAACACAGCTCCTCCTAGGATACAAGGAAAAAGAGCCACATTGCCGTTGAAATATCAACAGATTAAAAAGGCACCTATTATAAAGGATGATGTAAAAGAACCTGTTAGGGGAGAGGGTGTATTACAATATAAAAACTTCGATCAGTTTTATAACAGACCCGATGATTTCTTTACTAGTCAAGTAAAACCCGAACCACCTAAGAATCCTTTAAAAGATAAAGATCCTCTAGCTCTTTTAAAAGAAACGGGTTATGCTGTATTTGAAAATCTAGAAGAAGTTAATAAAAAGACTAAAAATCCACCTAAACCTGAAATTAAAGAGAATGGTCCGATATTTGAAAATCCTTTGCATTCTGAAATTTATAAAAAAACTTCTACAGAGGATGTGTTAATTAAAGATAATAATTCTAATGCATTTATTGGCAATATATTCACACAACCAGATACTTCAGTTAAGAATCAGCAGCCTGTTTACGATGAACCACTTAACTTTAAACGTCCTGATATAGGAGGCAAGACCAAATTGAATGATGAAACTACACCATTCCAATTTCCATCTATAAGTACTTCTGGAAAGACAAAATTGTCCCCTGGAAATGCAAATGAGAATTATTTTAACACTACAGCATTTGAGAATACATCACCGAATAATTTTAGTTTCAAGCCACAAATTAATAATTTTATGCCTATGTTTCAATCAAATGCTTCATCTCATGCAGATAATGTTAATTATGGAATTAATACACAGATACCCAGTACTTCATCTACTAATACTTTTTCAAGTATAGATTCAAAAATTAGTCAACCTGTTAAAAGATATAATTCAGATTATGTAAAATATCCCATTAATCCAAATATTAGACCTGTATTTGATCCGAATAACCAAACAAACATCAATAATTTAAATAACCAACCATCTTTAAATAATTTAAATAACCAACCATCTTCAAATAATTTAAATAACCAACCATCTTCAAATAATTTTAATAACCAACCATCTTCAAATAATTTTAATAATCAACCATCTTTAAATAATTTAATAGATAATTCTAAAATACCAATACAAAATAACATTAACAATCTGACAGAAGTGGGAAATTCTTCCTTTGCTAGTATATTTCAGACCAATAAATCAGGAGGCATGTTTGATTCGATTTTAAAAGATGCAAATAATTCAGTAGATGAATCTTCTACTGGCGTAAAATACAGGAAAGATTATGATCAAGATAATAATTCGGAATTTAACTTCTTTATGCAATAAAGTCCTATATTATAAATTGTCTTTTTATTTATAAAATGTCCATATAATCATCTTTGTAAATCTTTTTAAGCTGCTCTTTATTAAATAAATGAATATTATGTTTATTTATAAGATTTAATCCTCCCTTTTCACTTATTATATTTTTTAAAAATTTAACTGTGTAATCATTTTGACTAATCATTTTAGTAAAAGTTTTTGTATTAATTAATAAATTAGTTATAAAAGGCCTTTCAAAAATAACCCGATACATAAATATAATCATTTTTTCAGTGTAACGCTCAATAAATTCTTTAAGTAAAGGCAATGCATCACCATTTCTAAAGTTAATAATCCAATCTAGTGGTATTTGATCAAAAAGTAATACTTTTTTATCAATAAAGTGATTATTAATAAATACTAAATGAAAAAATCTATTAAATACATCCAATTTACATGCAAAAAGTTCAAAATAATCTAAAAATTTTTTATATTTTTCTTTGCTAAACTTGTCAATATATTTTATAATTTCTTTAGTGTCAAATTGATAAAAATCATTGTAAAAGTATTCTTTAAAAAACTTAAGCCTATTGTATTCAAATGGTTCTAATTTAAAATTTATATCAGAGTTAGAGTGTTCTAAGGCCCATTTAACATCAATATAATTTGAATTAGCAGATCTTTTAAATATTGAAGGTTTATTTTCATTTATTTTGCATTGAATTTTTAGTAGCTCTAAATCTGCTTTTTTAGAGTTAAGATACATTGACTTGTTTGTCTCACTTTTTTCTAATCTTAATTCATAATTAGATTTTTCCAGTTGGAGCATGTTTTGTCTTAAAAGACTTATTTCACCTTTTAGTGTTGTGTTTTCAGCTTTTAGTAAATTGTATTCTTCTGTTTTTAAATCTTCTTTGTATAAAATTTTACTGTTTGAAATATCGGTGTTTGATAAAGATTCTTTTGCCATGTGTTTTATGCTATAAAATATTTTAAAAATAAATTTAAAAGAAAATAAAAATATAAATCTTGTAAATAAAAATAAAAAATACAAAGCTTGTAAAATACAAAATTAAAAGATACAATTAATGTAAAGCACAGAGTTATAAAAATGAATCTTTTGAACATAATTATTATTGTAATATAAAAATTACAATACAAACAAAATTTCCCTTATGGAATCATCTGTCACATTTAACAAGATTTCTCAAAATTCAATACTTATTTGTAAAATATCCCTAAGTCCACTAAATATTCCCGATTGTTTGTACATCCATATCGAAGCACATGTTTACACACCAATAATAAAGGAAAAAATACTAACATCTCTCCCTATTTTTTATGAACCTATAAATCTTGAATTTTATTACAAGTGTGTTATACCTTACAATGCTGTTCCTACATTTGAGAGTGAACACTATAAAGTACACTATAAATTAGTTATGACTTTTGTATCAGGAAAATCAATAAAGTTAAAGAACTACACTTTTAAGGTTTTAAACAACCATTATTTTATAAATTACAAATACAATATATTTCTAGATTCAGATATGTTACGAATAGATTTAGATGAGAATTATAATACAACAGGATTTAAAGAGATTGTAAATTTTTTGCGCAATACAAAAATATCTACAAATGAAAAGACTCTTGTAAACAAAATTAAAGAAAAAATAAATAAAATCAACACGTTTAATGAAAATTTTAAAGAAATTTTAAAAAAGCATAAAAGCAAGGGAGATGTTTACTACTATTTGAGAAAACAGAAAAATTCATTTTGTAAATATAAAGAATCTTCAATTACACAAAATGGCATACTAGTCATTTTATTCAAATACACTTACATTGTTAAAAATAAGATAATCTTAAAGATAGACTTTTTCAAAAATTTTAATCTTCTTAAAATATTTTTAATAAGAAATTTACAAGGAGAAATATCTGAAACTTTGCTTAAAGTAATAAATGTACAACATACAATTTATAAAAAAATAAATATAAAAAAAGATTGGGAAGACTATTCTCTAAGGACAATTTATTTCGAATCAAAATTGTACCTAAAGATTTTGATTGATGATTTATGTTTCAATATATTTCCACTTTTTACATAGCAAAGTAACAATAAATGCACTATAAAATAAATACATGGTTGATTTAACCCTTAATGCTATCACATCCTTATGTTTTAGATTTACTAAAACAGTGGAAATTATCTGATGATCAAAATATACCAAAAGACTTGCTCGCTTTACTCGTTCATAACAAAAAAAATGTAGATTTATCAGAATTGTGTAATTTACTTTACAATTATAAAGTAAAAAAACAAAAAAGAAATAAAAATCTAAAAAATTTAAAAGTAGCCTTAAATGAATGGTTTACTGCTAAAGAGGGAATGTTTAAACTAATTAATAACGATAATCTCTCAACACAGACGATAAAATTATTAAATAAAAAAGTAATTAAGCATTCACAAAAAGACTTAGTAAAAGATTTTTACGAGAATATTGACGCAATAAGCGATTTCCATCCAGATTACGCTATAAAAATTGTATATGAATTGCTTGAAAAATGTAAAAATTGTGATATTAATTTTAAAAAAGTATCTAGTAACATAGAAAATATACTAAAAGTTAATAATAAATCCAGAGAAAGCATTAATGATTCATCAATTTTGAATTTCGTGACTAAAAGAGAAAAGACATCTGCTAGTCAGCATTCTATGTTTCACGTATTGCCCTTTGATAATTCTGTATATTTGTACAATCTTAAAAATCCAAATTATAATTCTCTAAGGCGAAGAAAGGATCTAGTAAATCCAGTTAAAAAAATATTTATAAAACTATCTACAGATTTCCGACCACCTATTTATAGATCGCAGAAATTGTACCTACAACATAGAAATAGTTTAAAAAGAATATTTAATATTGATTATGAAGAAGATAGTACATGGGAAGATGATGAGGATGGAGAGAGTATAAGATCAGAAGATAGTGACAATGAAGATGAAGATAGTGAAAACGAAGAATGGGTAGAAGAAGATTCTGATGAAAATGATAATAAAAAAAATCAAAGAAGACCTATGCTTACATTTCCTAAAATAAAATGTGTAAAAAACGAAGCTTATACAAATTTATGGGACAATTTACCGCTAATTAATGAACAATAAAATGATGCAAAGCCAATGCACCTATGTATTTTAAATTTATCTAATAAAACTTTAACATATATTTTTATTTTCAGGTTTAGAGATACTATCTCTTAATCTTTTTAGTAATTTTTTATATATCCCAGATACAAATAAAATTTTAAAATTAACTTTCATTCCATTAATTTGCCCAACTGATACCAAACTAAACAGTATAAATTTACAAATATCTCTATCAACTCGTATAACAAAAATATTATTTTCATGTAAATATTCTAATAATGCTAAATTTTGTAATCTATACAAAACGTGTTCACCAAAATTCTCATTTACTTTGTCACGAATTATTGAAATTATAGAATTTTCTAAGCTAACATTTTTTCCTTCGAGTAAAGAATATGAAAACGAAATGTATCTGTATTTTCTAACCGTCATAAAAAAGGAGTAAATTTAATTATAGCATTATTTAAAAAGAAAATAAAAATTAAATATTGTTTTACACCAATATTTTTTATTGGTGTAAATTATTGTAGTTCTCCTTTTTATCATTTTATTAATTGTTATTGTCTTTTTATGCATGCTACCATTCGAAGGTTATTAATCGCTCACAAAAAAATTAAGCATAAACTACGAAATCTAGACAATGAAGATGTTATAAATATTGGTAGTGAAAAAATAATTTCATATAAAAATAGTTATTTTAAAAAATTACTTTACATACTAAATATAAAGGACATAGATCTCGGATTATCATATTTTTATAATTCTTCTATTAAAGGAAACTCGTCGTCGCAAATATTTTTTAGTGGAAATTTTCAGTACACAATAAAAATAATTAAAGAAAGTGAATTAACAACTTTTTTAAAAATAGCAGAAGATTATTTAAATTACATGATAAACAATCAGAATACTTTTTTAGTAAAAATTCTTGGATGTTTTACACACGTACAGAATAAAAATAAGATACATTTTATAATTATGAAGAATATATTTAGTACAAGAAATATAAAATATATTTATGACCTAAAAGGATTTAATGTAGATAGAAAAACAGATCATTTTATAAAAAAAGATAAAGACTGGATTAATGATAGATATAAAATAGATAATAAACTTTGCGATAACATTTTGGAGAATATAGAAAAAGATATACATTTTTTAAAAATTCATAATATTATGGATTATTCACTTGTCATAAGTGTCAATACAATACCGTGCAATAAATATTTTGATAGAGAATATAAAATTAATAAGCAATCAAATAGTTTTACTATTTTAAAACAGGGAGAGTATTCTATAGGCATAATAGATATTTTAACTTCGTATGGAGAATATAAAAAAATAGAAGACTGGTTTAATTTTCTGTGCCTTTGTTCACTCAATAAATCATGTAAAGATCCTGAAAAATATTCAGAAAGATTTATAAAAAATATTTATAATAATTTATTTCAAAAAAAATAGACTGGTAAATTTATTTAATGTAATTTATAAAATGTAGAATAGACTACGAGAGGAAACAAAATCGTAGCATCACCAACCAATTTTACGCAACTTTTATTTGCTTTTATTTTTCCCCAACTAACCGATTCTTCAATATTTGCCCCTGCATCACTTCCATCGTATTCATTTGCAGTGTTAATTAGTACACAAAAATCCAGCCCATTCCTAAATAAATTGGCATTTAAAATATGGTGCTTAACAAGTCCTGCTCCCAAAATAATAGCACCAGTAGTTTCACTGCTTAAACCGCTAAAATTTATGTTTCTAATATCCTCTACTATATCAATTTTTAAACATAACCTTTTTTTATAAAAAGTTATCATATCACCGATAGATCCATCAGTGAGAGCGGGTGAAAAAATAGGAATATTATTAACTGCTGCCCAATAAAGTACTGAATTTTTATCATTTATTTGTTTGCCTAAATATTTTATTAATTCAGACGGCGTAATAATCAATGGATTTTCTTCACTGTACCCTTCAACTAACAAATCTAATGACTTATTAAACCATTCTTCAAACAATTCGTAGTTTTCATTCGATATTACAAGATTACCAATTCTATTGTATCCACTTTCTCGTAAAACTTGACCTTTGTAGTTAAAGTTTGCACAATACGTCGGTTTAAGACATTTTATAATATCTTCTTCTATTCCCCCTGCTGTTATAACACATACATCAACATGTTTATGTTCTACAAGAAATCTAATAATATCTCGTAATCCACTACTAATTAAATTAGATGTACATCCTAAATATATTTTAGATTTAGCTTCTATCATTTTTTTTATCTCTAAAATTGCATTATAAAGATTTACAGATTGAAATCCTGTTGTTTTAAATGACTCAAGAATGTCATCTAATGTGATGTTTTCTTTATTAAAATCTAAACCTTTTACTGGTACATTAAAATTTAATGGCTCATTTGTAGTATTTTCGGCTGCAAGATCGTGCACATTTTTTGGCGTCCTCATTTTTTGGGTTAATTTTTTTTATTTTATTTCATTGATTTCTTTTTTATATTTTATTGAAACTTGAATTTACCTGACTGCTTATGTTTATAATAAATTTAAGTAGTTTTTTGTTTTTCTATAAATTTAAAAATATATTTATGCATGCAATAATTTTGAAATATTTTATGTATACAATAAATTATTATATTTATGCATGCAATAAATTAAAATATTTATGTATACAATTAACTAATAAATTTAAAAGACTTTTCTATGCATTTATTAAAAAAATAAATTTTAAAATATTTTATCTGTGTATTTATTAAAAAAATAAATTTTGAAGTAAGTTATTATGCATGCATTAATAAATTATACCCTTAAATGTTACAGTGTTGTAATTATAGCATAAAGCTTATAAATGGGATAATACCTCCTTTTGGAGATTTTGATTGTCAATCCTGCACAGTTGATAACCATATTTACATTTTTATAGAACATTTATATAAAAATAAAATAGTAAATAAATCAGTTAAAGATTTTTTAAAAAGTGATAATACTAAAATAAGACATGCTGCAGTAATTTATTGTAAAAAAATTCTTGATGACAAAAATATTTTAAAGTTTATGCAAGATGATCCATTTTATAAAATTAGAAAATTGTGCATAGACACATTAAATGGTGAAGGCTTAATTTCATATTTTGATGATGTTAATGATGAAATATTAATTAAAGTTTTAGAAGTTTTATATCAAAGATATTTTGAATATAAAGTGTACTTTAATGATTTAGAGACTAAAGAAACAACAAAGTTTACAGAAAATTTAGATCTTTTGTTTGTTAAACTTACTGATTGCATGACACATACAAATATTCAAATAAGAATTTTAACTTCTAAATTAATTTCTATTTTGTACAAATTAGATTTAAAAACCTTAAAGCACATGTTATTTAAAAATACAGATAATAATATATCAGGAATTATTGTTTACGGTTTAGAAGATGAATGTTCATTGGTTAGAAAAAACACAATAATTTCTCTATATATTTTTTATAAGGAGGTTATATTAAATTTACAAAAAAAAGGAAAAGATTATAAAAAAATAGTAAAAATATTAGTAGAATATTTTATTAATACAATTAATGATGAAGATATTCAGGTAAGGAATACTGCTATACATTTTTTTTCAGAAATGACATGTATAAGTAAATTTAAACTAAATAATGATTTTATTATTCAAATATCATACAATCTTATAAAAACAAATAGACTTTTTAAAGAAGATTTTGATTTATTGAAAATATTTAGGAATATTAGGTTTAAGTCTGCTGATGTTTTTTTCATGGTAGTTCAAAAATTAACATATATATTAGAATCTAAGATTTTAGTACAGACATTGTATGAAATGTTTAATAATAATTTACAATTTGTGTGCAAGAAATTACGCACCTTTACTATTTATGCTGAACAAGAACAAGAATTATTTAATAAAGATTTTATTGTAAGGATATTGACACTTTATGTACTCAAGCAGAATTTTTCTATAAAACGAAAATCGAATTTAGAAAAATATTTTTTATATATTGATCTACTTTGTAAACAGCCAGATAGGCTGTCTGTGATGAAAGATAATCTTATTCATTTAATAAGAAATGAAAAATATAAAGATGTGTTTAAAATTAAAAATTCTAAAAATGACACAATTAACTTTATGATTTTACTTTATAAAGGATTACAACGTAAAAATATTAATGGATTAATTAAATTAAACAATAAATTTAAAAATGTAAATTTATCTAAAAGTATTCTTTTAGATAGAGAAAGTTTAGAAAAATGGATAAAAAATATAGATTTAAATATTATAAAGAAATAATTAAAGATAATGAGAAGTAAAAAGTCTTTTTTATACAAGTAAATAATTAAAAATTTCTTGCTATTTATAGAATTTTTTATAATTTACTTTTATGTAACTTGGCTTGTAACCATAAATCGAGCAAAATTGAAAATGTAAAATACTGTACTATGATTTATAATACTAAATACTATTTTCTATTACATTTAAATTTTAAAATGAAAAATTTACTAATTATTGTTGTATTTCTTTAACTACTTAAAACTAAATATTCAATAAATTTTATTATCTTATCTATATAACTTTTAAAATTTGTTTTATTTGTTATTTCACGCATTTATTAAATAAAACATAATAATGTTTTATTTTTCACAAATATTTAATCTCAATGTATTCTAAACTAATTTACAGTCCTTAAATGAAGTTGGATGAAGAAACTATAAAGAAAATTTTATTATACAATAAATATAAAAATTTAACAGAAATAGAAATTAAAAAGTACATTACAGAACTACAAATTATAAATAAAATGTATAAAAGAAAAATTAATAAGTACAAAAAGTACATAGAGAAACATACTAAAAAATTATAATTTTTTATCCCATATGTTAGAAGTAGATTTTATACCGAATTTTATTTACCAGTCTACAAGTGGAAATATTTCTAATAATAAATCTATGATTTTACAATATAAGAATTTATATTTCATTTCTTACAATAATACACTCAATATTTGGAACTTTAAGACATCTACGCTGGTTAAATCTTTGCGTCATAAAAAATACAATATTTCTTATTTTGATATTTCTGATTCTTTACTGTTTGTTGGATTTAGTAGTGGACTTATACAAGTCTATAAATTAAATAATGATTTTGAAAAATATCTTGAATACAAAATACATACAAAGCGGATTATAAATATAGTGTTAGAAAACAATTTGTTAATTTCCGCATCGGCAGATGGTCTATTAATGAAATACGATTTAGATTTTGAAAGAGGTACATGCATTTTACAAACAAGTCCTTTAGATGTATTTGATTATAAATACAAGATATTTGGTATTGCCACTGGAGATGCAACATTTACTACAATTAAAAATGATAAAGAACATGCTATTATTCTTGACAATAGATTGAAATACTTGTTTATTTTAGATGATTACAGTTTTTTATTTATTTTTAGAAATAATGACGTAAAAATATATGATTCTTCAACTGACACTTATAAAGAAATTAAAAAATTAAAAAAAATAAAATCTGCAAAACGCATTGATGGTAAAATATTTATTTTAGGTGAAAAGAAATTATTTTCTTTTATCATTAAACGAAATAAAAATGAATTTTGTTTAGAAGAGCAAAAAGTTGTTGATATAAATTCTAATTCTATAGATTTTTATGTATGCAATCAAACATCTTGCTTTATTACTGCAGACAATTCTTTTTTTAGCGGTAAATTAAAGTTAGAATTTCACTGCAAACCAATAACAGATTTAAAAAGAGATAAAAATGATAGAATTTGTACACTTAGTAAAGATAAATTTATAGTCTGGAATGTTTGTACTAATACCTTAATTTGTTATAACCAAATTAAATTATCTGAAGGATTAGTTTTCGATGTTTTTTCATCGTATTATGTTATCGGAGAAAATAATAGAATTTTATTTGTTAATTTTAACGATTTAAAAATTTTTAAAATTTTAGATAATGACGTTAGAGGAAAGAATTGTGTACAAATATCAGTAAGTGAATATTCTAAAAATTTTAATGAACAAAAAAATGAAATATTAGGTATTGCCATTAACCAAAAAATTAATTTTTACGATACAAACATAGACTTCCTGGATTCACTAGATCTTCCTGACTATGTTTCTTCCTTTAAAATATACAATAATTTTTACTTTGTAGGGCTTCTTAACTCTAAAGTGTATATTTATGATAAAAATAAAGATTTAATAAAAACACTGTATGGTCATTCTTTGCCAGTTACTAATATTAATTTAAGTGATAAGTTAATTTATACTATTGGTGCGGATAAGATGCTTAAAATATGGGGCCTTGATTTTGGAGATTGTAGGAAAAGTATAATAGCAAATGATAGCATTAATTTACAAATATTAAGTGACAATTTATTTATTATAGGAAGCACTAATCTTAAATACTACATAGGATATAAAATTTATTACGAAAAAAAATATTTTGATTCCAATTTACTTTTACTTTGTAAAGACTTTCTTATAGGAGCTAATGGAAATAGTATAAGTTTATATGAAATAGATAAATATGAGTTAGAAAAAATTAATGAAATAAGTGAGGAAAGTGAAATACTAACTACAAATAATATAAATATTATTAACACATCGAAATATGAAGAATTTATAGATATTTTGGAAGATAAAAATAATTACATTAAATTTAATAAATTTATATGTGGGATTGGACTTGGCGATTTAGACAGTTATTTAATTTTACTAAGTGCTACACAGATATATTCATTAATAGATTTATTATTTCAATGTAAAAATACAATTGTAGCAAGTCGAATATTTTGTACGCTTATATCTATGCATAAAGATATTATTATGGGCTATAAAAGGTGTGACGAACTGAGGGAAAATCTGTGTATTAAAATGAAAGATATAAGAGATAAATTAGGGAAAAATACTTACAAAATTATTTTTAAAACAGGAGAAAAAATTTAAATAAAATAACTTATAATTTTATAAAAAAATGTTTAAAAAATAAAATCTTATGGGAGATAAAAAAATTGAATGTTTTTGGGCTTTATCAACTTTTTTGTAAAATGTAAAGTTTTTTTACGAGTGGATTGCACAAAATTAAACTTAAAATTATAGTTTTACAAGATTTAGGTAAAAAACATATTAAATTAGCATTTTTAAAGACTATAGAGGTTATTAAATTTTACATTCATTTACATATTAATTAAAAGAAGATTATTTTACTGTTAAAATTTTTATATACATCTAGCTAAAACATTCCCCTTTAAAACGGGACGCGAATTTGATAAACGCCAATGTACTTTTTCTAATTTCAAAAGTAAGCTACGTCTTTATGCATGCTTTTTTATTATCTAAAATAATAAAATAAACTTTGTAACTTAACACATTTTTCAACTTCTAAACTTATTAAAATCTAGAATGAATAAAAAAAAATATTATTTTGTATTTAGAATAATAATTTCAAGTTATGTGTTACTGCTCTTAATTAAAAGATTAAAACGGAATTTTACAAATTTAAAAAAAAAAGGCAAAAAAATAGATAAATATTCAGATTTAAATTTTTTATATCAGTTTAAAAAAATAATACAACTCAGATTACTCAAAAATAAAATAATTATAGATTAGAACACATTATTTATTGGTGATTTAATGATTTGTAAAACAGTCCTTTGTAGTACTTTACGATAATACGCATTTTAAATTGTCTCTGCGAGACATTTTTTATTTTTTTGTAAAGAAAATAATACAACTTTTAAAAAAATATAAATTTCCCTTCAAAATGCTGTTTTAAATGAAATTTTATACCCTTCATTTATGACACTCTCTTTTTTAACACAATCTCAAATAGTAACACTTTATAAGGAAGGTTACTCTCGGGTGCAAATTCTTCAAAAACTTAGTGTACACAAGAGCAATGTCAGTAGAACCCTCGCAAGATATAATAAAACATGGTACTTTTAATTATTTAAAAAAAAATTGGAAGGCCTGCATAAATTGAAAACTAGGATTTTGTTGAGCTAGAGAAAATTTTAATTAAAAATCCAAAAACGCCATTGCGCATATGGACCTACAAGATTTCTGGGCATCTAGGAAAGACTGATCTCACACAATTATTAAAAACATGCTTAATAATTAAGTTATATATGCATATAGTTTAATTAACAAGCCTCTTTTGATAAAAAAGCATATTTTGCTTAGGAGAGAAAACCCCGGTAGGATGTTGGCCCTGCCTGACAATGATATAAAGTTTATAATCTTTTCAGATGAGAGTAAATTTAATATGTTTTACTCTGATAGGCGGGTCAACGTCTAAAGGAAGCCCGATATAGGCCTTATTTTTAAAAACTTTTCATCAACTGTAAAATTAGGAGATGGCTGGTCATCGCATGGGGCTGTTTCTCATACCATGACATAGTGAGGTTGGTGTTTATTGATGAAACAATAGATTACGCACTATATGTAAATATATTAGCGAACACCCCTGGAAAATTGAGAAAGATAATGGGTGTTAAGGGGTTTATTTTTCAGCAAAATAATGATCCAAAGCATACCTCGAAGCTTGAAACGACGTATTTTAGAGAAAAAGATTTCTGTGCTTTCGTGGCCTCCACAATCGCCTGACTTGAACACAATTAAAACACTTTGGGTCATTGTCAAGTAAAAAATTGCTTATTTAATACCAAAAAATAAAGACTAGCACAAGGAAAATATGCGTACAGCTTAAGAAATTTGCGAAAAGTTGTGCATGAATTTTAAGAATCGTATTTTTTCAATCTATAGAGCATGAGATCTTCATACGAAGTATTAATCAAAAATTTGCATTATTTTTTCTATAATTTATTTAATTTATATAAATAAAAGGCTATTTTACAAGCATAGGACAAAATATACAAGAACCAAATGCTTGTGAATAATAAAATAACAATTTACAACTTTTTCTTTTTGCAGTATTTATTTGTAAGATATTTGAGTTGCATTATTTTTTTTACAAACTGTATTTAAAGCTTCCTGAAATGATTAATTTATATAAAAAATATAATATTTTTAATTTGAGAAAATAAGATATCTTCTACACTAGTTTACTTAAACATTTTCTATAGTTCATCACAATAAATAAGGATTTTTAAATTGTGCGCAACTTTTTTTAACATTTTTCAAAAAAAGAAAATGAAATAAAAAGTTGGCAATAAACCTTTGTTAAATATCCTTGGTCTTTTCTTGGTTTTTAAATCCATCCCTGTCGTAATCAAAAAAATTATGTTATTCACTGCTAAAAATTAAATAAGAATAACAGCTACACTTATTAATCCTAATTTTTTCATGCCTTGTTTAAAACCTTATAAACCAGCTTAATTGAGCTTTTGATAAAATTCTTGTTTTTAATAGATTTACAATATTTTTTTAAAAAATTATTATACTTTTAATTAATTCTTTTTTTTCGGATTTTAATTAAAAAATTAACAAATAAATAAATTAGACGGCTTATAATGGAAGTTACGAAAGATACATGCTTAAAAAAATAAATACAGTTTTTATTTTAAATATTCAATAAAGAAAACGTAATTTTCTCTAAAAAAAAAATCATCAATTAAAGAGCTGACTAAATACGACAACACTTTTTTTATCTTTGTACTACATTCAAAAATATGATCTTCGTTTTGGGCCAAAAAATCGTTAATATCACTTTGATCAATTGATGGAACATCTTTAATGTAAAACAATATTGCTCTTTTAGTAAGCGCCACTAAAGACTCGGATTTAAAATCTTTTAAGACTTTATAAGCATTACAAAATATAGTAAAATTTGCAAAAAAAGATTTATCAAGGCTTGAACTTATAGCCATATTCTCCTTAAAATAGTCTTTAATTTTTTCATATTTTGCTTCTAGCCTTTCAATAGCTTTCCAATTATTCTTCTTAAATTTAATAATTCTAAACATTGTTATTAATATTGGCAAATCTTTTTTTTTTACAAGCCTATCATTTGCTAAAAATAAAAGTGAATAAACCGAACTGCATATCTTAACATTTCTATTGTTTTTGATATGTTTTACAAAATCTTCCTTTATTGAGATATCACTCGAATAACAATGTTCAGCCATCGGAGTATTATAATCTGTCAACACCAATTTATTTTCAATCATACATTCAATTATTGATGTCATTCTTGGATCTTCTAAACCTTCATCCAAAGATAAGTCAAATAAATCATAAGATTCATCTATTCTAATGGAGTAAAAAGCTACTTGCAACTTAAATCCTAACACATTTAAAATAAGCAATGCAATAATTTTCATATAATAGGGATTTAGAATTACTTTTATAAAAAAATTAATTTAATTTTTTAATAAAAGTATTTTTGATGTAAGATAAATAAAGAAATTTTAAGGATATACTAGACTTATAAATATGGTATAGTATAACCATGACATATTTTCTATAAATTTATTAATTAAACAGATTGTGATTTTTTCATCAAACATGTTTATACATTTCTAAAACGCTAATACAATATTTTTTAGCTTTTGCCAAAACAAAAAATGTATAATAAATTAAAGGTTATTTATAGTAGCAAAAAAATATATTTTTAAGCAGATATTTTAGCTAAAATTTTATAATTTATTACTGAATATTTAGCAAAGAATAAATAATTGTTTGTTACATTTTTTGAATCAAAATACAACGTTTTTAATTTCAAGTTATTTTAATGGTTAAAAAGCTAAATCTATCATTTATGTAATCCATGATATTGACATGTTCTTCAAATTCCACAATGGCAAATTATTTAATAAATAGTTTAGAATTAAGAAAGATTAAAAAATTTCATTATACTTCTTTTTGGCTAAAAAGAAAATAATAGTTACATATCTAAGTTAAATACCTATGTATTAATTTTAAGGTATTAAAAAAAATGTAAATACCAATGTATTTAAAACCCGAGAAGTCGTAGAAAGAGCCAATTTGTTTGAAAAAAACTTAAAACTAGTCACTGTCTTTTATTTCGACTTATGTTTGTTAAAAAAACAGGAGTGCAAACCCAAAAAGGCTTATTGATCTAATTTGTAATTTTTTATAAGTCTTTTAGTATTTTTTGTATTAAATGTTCTTTTGCTCAAAAAAAAGTATAAAATAAGAGATTTTTGAAAAAATCAAAAACTTTAGGATGTCTATTCCCATGAAAAAGTGATAATTATACTTAGGACATTTTATAAATCTTTTTCGTGTGAATTATTTGTTGAAAAAGGTTTTAGACTTTAAAAAAAATATTTAAAATTTAAAATAAAATGTATTTTAGTGTATTACTATTTATGAAAAAACTATGTAAATTTTTAAATTTTAACTTTAATATAATAATAATTTAAATTTAATTGAATAGTTCTTATTGGAGAAACTCCAGTTTGTCGAATTATTTTTTAAGCACACAATTTTTTTTTTAGATTACACAAACATCATAATTATTAAATCCTTATCTTAATCTTTTGCACCTTTTCGTTTATTTTGAAAATTTTGCTTTAATTGCACGACTTACAAATTATAAAAATTATTAAAATACCAATAATCAATTGGTGTTACATTATACCAATACAAAATTTTTACATGTCCATGATCACTAACAATGTGTTAGATTATAATTTAAGTATAAAACATATAAAATTTTTTTTTAGTTGTTGTAATTTATTTTGATCAAAAGCTAAAACCTTTATTTAGAAAAAGTCAATGTGTAAATAAATGCATTACAAAGAGAAACAAAATCATTATAAAAATGTCACTTGTTCAATTTCAATACTAAAAGATAAAATATCAAATGAAGATATTACTAACATCAATATTACAGAAATATTTAAAATATTTGAATTTACTGATCTTTATCTTCAATACTTTATTTTAACAAAAAATAAAACAGAAAAAATAACTATAAATAGCTTTTCTGCGCATAAAGTTGGTGCGATGATAAGAAACGTAAAGAAAACTACAATTATCAGATACAATCAATTAGATCTCGATAATACAATGATTAAGTGGTTAAAGTTAAATTTATCTAACTTTACAAATACAAAAGATATAATTTCTATTTTAAATGAACTAAATTTAAACCAAAAAGATAAAAATTTTTTTAGGCAATATTTTGGATACAATATAATTTACAAGGAATATAAAAAACTTATCGATGATGCTTCGACTGAAAATTTACAAATATTATTAGTTTTGTTAGATAATAACAAAATATGTTACAATAAATTACTAGAAATTTATCAAAAACTAAATTATTATTTGGAAAATAATATCTTGGATAAAAATTTTATATTTTGTTGTAAATTTCTATATTTCTTACTTGAATATGATTTTAAGATGTTTTATGAAGATTATAAAGAATTTCTATTAGGATTTAGTATTTATTTATTTGATTTACTTTATCTTCAAGATACTATAAGGATATTTGAAATCCAAGATATAAAATATATAGTAAAACTTATAAAAATTATTTATCCGATTGGAAGTAGCAAATATAAAAAAGGTATTTATATTAAGTCTTTAGAAAGACTTAATACACTTTTTACAAATATTTATGAAGATACTATAATGCTTATTTTCATACTTGAAATATTTTGTATGACAGATGAATTTTATGCTTCTAATGATTCTTTAGACTTACTACATAATCAATTAGAAGCCTTTCAACTATCGCCATTATTTAAAACTTACAAAGATTATGATTTTATTAGTTTAAGTTTTTTTAAATATAAATACAAAATTTTAAATAAATTAAAAGTAATATTGGAAAAATCGTATGACAAATTAAATGTATATAATGATTTGTACCATAATGATACAAACAGTTGTGTAATTTTATATCACCTAAATGATACTGCTTTTTATGGTCTACTAGATAACCTTATAATATTAATTAATAATTCAAATGATAAAATTCAATACATCAATATTTTATTTGATAAACTAAAAGAAGATGATTTATCTTATTTGTATTTATATCTACAGGCAATTAAAGAAAATCATAAGCATGTTTTATATTTTACTATTTATTTTTTACAGATGCATGTTACACTCCATAGAAATTATTTTGAAATGTTAATATTAATTTACTTCAATTTTATTGATGAAAATGATGTGTATATTTGTAGAACAAGAATTAAAATATTGGATTTTATAAGTAAAACAGATAAAATATATATTGATATTATAATTAAAGAAATAAAAAAATATAAGAATAAGAACAAAAACATATTTATATTAATTTATTTTGTAATAAAAAGCATTAAAGGGATATCAAAGGAAGAATTTATATTTTTATATAAATATCTGCTTGATGATTTGGAAAAAAGTATAAAAAATAATGTTAAAGACTTACATAAAAATAAAGATTCGCAAAAAAATAATATTAAAGATTTACATAAAAACAAAGATTCACAAAAAAATACAGTCACATGTTCTGTAGGAGAAGACACTTTTTCATACCAAGTCGATACAACTAAATACAGATTTAAATATTTTTATTACAAACTTGCACTAGATTTATTGACAATTTATGATAGTACAGACAAAATAGAATTAATTAATTTTACAAATTTTCATAATTACACAATTATATTACTTTATTATCAAAAACTTAACAGTGGCTATGATTTAATAAAACAAGACCTGTTTAAGTACGTTTTTCTATGTTCTAAAAAAGAGAGAAAAATTTTATACAAATTAATTTTTATTGAAAAAATATGCGAAAACGACCAAGTAAATGATAAAAAAACTGTAACAAGAATCGAAAAAAAATATAATATTTAATAAAATAAGTTTTATCTTTTCTTAATTCTTTTTTTTGCTTTGGGTTTAAAACGATTTTTTTCTTTTTCATTAACTTTTGGATATTCTAATTTTGATTTACTTGGAATATGTAACTTACTTCTTTCTCTGTCTTCTTTTACAATTTTCCGACCATCACCTTCCTTATAAACTTTCATAAATTCTTTGGAACTTAAGCCTTTCCCATTATTTTTTATTTTTAACATCCTTCTTTCTTTTCGTGATAATTTTTCTTCATTATTAGCATTCTTTTCATTAAATGCAATACTTTTAGTAGATTCAATAATATTATTATTTTCTAACTTTACATTAGTACATGTTTTTGCTTTTTTCTTGTGAGATTTTTTTGACAATTGTCTAATCTTCTTCTTACTATATTTTTCTTCTTCAGTGTTTTCCGTTTCGTTATTATTTTTTTCATTTAAATAATCAACTACTTTAGTTAAACTTTGTTTATGTAGTTGTTTCTCAGTAACATTAGACATATTTAAAGGGTAAAAAGCAAAAAAAATATAAATTAACCGTTTTAATTTTCTCGTCTTTCCGCCTCTTTTCTTATGTGCTTATTTGATACAGTTTTCATATTAAAATTATTTATATCATTTGTCTCATATTTATTTTTACGTATTCTATGCCCTCTTGTTCTAGGGGCTCTTGTATCTCTAGCCTGTTTTTTATTCTTAATGTGTGCTCTCTTGCCTCTTCCAAAATCTCTAGGTAGATTTTCTTTCAACAAATATGATGTCTCTTTAGAACGATGTAGTCTTTTAGGGGATGATCCTTTCGTAATTTCAAAGTTCATTTTTTGTAATACTAATTGTTCATGTGAGCTGGGCGGTGTTATGTCTACACCTTCATCTTCTTTATCTTGTTTCATCATTTCCTCTTCACTTACTATAACAGGTAAAGATTCCAAATCATCTTCTTCATTAACTTTCCTCAAATGGTTATCCGTCAATATAAGATTTTCTCCTTGTTCAATCTCATCCTTTTTGCCAACTACTGACTGGCTTCTTTTTTCTGCATCCATACATTTTTGAGAATTTTTTCATTTTATAAAGAATAAGGGGTAAAGGAGTTTACTTTACAATTTATATAAAAAAGATCAAGAAAACATTTAGTTCTAAAACAAAATTTCAATAAATTATAAATTTGCAGACATTTTCGTCTTAAAATTTAATTTACTAAATCTTTATTATTAAATCATTTTAAAATTTGTAAATATTGCTTATCACTGTTTACTTTTCTTCATTATTATTATAATTACAATTAATAAAATAAATGTAAACAAATTTTTAAACCTATTTATTTTCCCATAAATGCATAATCTTATGGATGAACACGATTACAAAAAAATGATACGATTTATGAAAAAATCGTATCAATCATTTTGTAAAGAAGTTGTAGAAATAACAAAACCTTTTATTGACAACATAGATTTTTTACTAGTTAATTTCCCGTATTTTAAAGAAATAGAAATGGTTTCTAAATATTTTATGACACAAAATGAAGACTTTAATCATGTATTTATAGCAAAATTTTATTCATTTTCAAATATAATTTTTTACAATCCCGAATTAATTTGTGAAATGGACAATTATGATAGCATAAGCGTAAATAAGTTAAAACTGTGGGATGGTGTATTAGGAAGGAGTGGAAGAAAAAAACTTAGAAGGTCTTGGGTTAGATGTAAAGGATTAGAGACTGATGATACAGAGATATATACATTAAATGATAAAGAAGTGGTACTGAGATTATTTTTTGATATTATTAACTATCATTTTAAAAAAATGAAAAAGGTTGTTTTAGATCATATTAATATAAAAAAAGTCTTAGAATATTTGTATATTGATGATTCTCTTATGGATAGAATATTAAATATTGAACATACATCAATTTTTAAAGGTATAGACAATGTATCAGAAATGTTTATAAAAAGTGAAAAATATAATTTATTAGAAAAATATTATGAAAATGAACATGATGTAGTAAATGACAATCTAGACACTGATAGGCTTACATATTTATTTTTAATTAATCCACATTTCTTAGAGTACAAAACTATTTACAATGTGTTAAAACTTAAAGCGAGACATATTCCTGTTTATGAAAATTTTATATTAAAAAGAGGAGATTATTATTCTGATAAGGAGATGATTTGTTCTGACACAAAGTATTATCTTTATTTATCACTTCTGAATATTAACCCACCCGAAGTATTTTTTACTTTTCCTTTAGTCACTGAAAAGATGATAAATCTTTGGTTCTTAGATGCAGAAAATGCTTTCATACTTTTCAATAATTTTAAATTTATAGATAAAGACATTTTGCATTCAAAAATTTTTGAAAGAATACAAAATGCATACAGGAATGGTCTTAGTGAAAGTGTAAAGAGTAAGCCCAAGGTGAATACTATCTTTTCATTTTGTAGAAAATTACTAAAAAAAGATATGCTCTCATTTATTAGCTATCACGAGACAGATAAAATTAATGAATATATTGATGAATGTTTCGATGACTCTTTTATGCGGTATATTTGTAAACTTGTTATTGATGAAGTCCCTGTTCTAAATATTTTTGAAAAGCAGAGTAAAGAGTAGATGTGAAAATTATACTTTTATTTAATTTTTAATTAATATAAAGCTACTTTATATTACTTTAAATTTTTATATAAATAACCACAAATTTTAAGATGTCAGATAACCACCTTTTTTTAATATTTTTACCCCTCATAAATGCCTAATGTTATAATCGAAGATTTAATTTCATTGTTTTTGAGACAAAAAATCGATAAAAATACACTTATTAAAATTTTAGAGATTTATAAAATATCACACAAGGAATTTAATAAAGAAGTTATAGAGAAAATTCGTGAAAGTACTAATAGACCCATATTAAAGATTAGTACATTTTTAGATGATTCTTATCTTAAGAAATTAAAAAATATGGAATTTCCGAAATCTACAACTCTTTGTCATAAAAGATACGATTTTGATGAGTTATACAAATCTAACAAATTTATTACATATAAGAGTATTTCTAGAATGCTTTCAGTTGATGAAATAGCATCGAAAGTTGATCAATATTATAAAATAATGAATATTAACTGTCGACCGGATAAAGATACAATTGAATACTTTCATAAATCAATAGAGGCATACATAAAAAAATTAATAGAGAAATGTGATAAATTAGATACTAAAACTATAAAAAAGATGTTAGGTAAAGATAAACATATATTGAATATTTATGATATCTAATATTATTGTTTTTTTTTACTACATTTTTACACAAAGGACAGACAGAAGATTTGTATCCCTTTTTATGCTAAAATATTACAAAGATATCGAAAAAATAATATTAACATGCAAAAAAATAGGATGTACACAAAAAATAGTGCAATATTCTGTTTCTATTTTTAAATTATATGTGAATAATTCTAAAGATGAAGATGTTGATTCTGTTATTGCAGCATCTATTTTATTGGGATGTAAAATATCTAATTATATAATTGACATAAATAGACTTACAAAGAATAAAAGTAAAGTTATAGAAATTGAATTTGATATCTGTAAAGTTCTTGATTTTGATTTTAATCAAGAAGATATTTATACTAAATTGGTGTGTTATCTAACAAAGTACAATATAAGTCAAGATGTAGCACAATATGTATGGATTTTTATAAATGATAGTGTTTTTATTGATGTATCAAAATATGATTATGATAGTATAATATTAGCTTGTATCAATTTAGCGTGTTTAGTTTTTGATATTGATAATAAAATAGAAGTAAATAATAGTGTAAAAGAAATTATGAATTCTATTTTGTGCGTTTATGAAAAAAATTAAATATTTTGTTTATTTTTACAATAAAATACTAATTTTAAAATTAAATATTTTGTTTATTTTTTACAAAAAAATATTTATTTTAAAAATTTAATATTTTGTTTATTTTTACAAAAAAATACTAATTTTAAAGCTTAAATATTTTGTTTATTTTTACAATAAAATACTAGTTTTAAGCTTAAATACTTTGTTTATTTTTTACAATAAAATATTTATTTTAAAAATTAAATATTTTGTTTATTTTTTACAATAAAACATTTTTTAAAAAAAATACTTTGTGCATAATGCACTTAAAAATAGAATATAAAGTTATCACACCTTGTATCACATTTAAATCTTCAGTAAAGTACTGTTTAGTTAAATCTACTCTAAGGCTTTTACATTATAGATATCTATTCGTGTCAAATAATTTAAAGATTAAATATAAAAACCCTGAGTATTTTTTTATTACTAAAAAAAGTCATGCTTTTTATCATACTTTAGATGTTGATTTGTCATTACAATATAATAATAATCAGAAATATTTTATTATATTTAAGAATATCATATATGTTAAGAAATTTAATTTACAGTTGTTTCATACAAGATTTACTAATCAGTTAAATTTAAATGATTATTTTTTTACAAGAAATATTTCTAGAAGCTTAGATGTTAAAATAAATATTTATACAAAAAAAGAGAAAGCAATTAAAAAAGAAATAAATCTACATTTGGATTTTACACCTCCTAGAAAATATTTATTATTTATATTGAAGACACTTTCTTCTTCTAGTAGCCAGGAAATTTTACTAAAAAGATGTATTTTTAATTTTAAAAATGTTAAAGGTAATGAAGATGTATATTTATACATTAAAGATAATCATAACCTTATTGAAGTAGAAGAAGAAAGTAATATGGTTTTAATAATTGATGATTGCATACTTTACTATCAAAATAATAAAGATAATTTACAAGATCTAAGTTATGTAATGAAAAAAGAGTATATTTTTAAACCGATAGAAATGTTTTCATATCAAAATATTTAGAATTGTTTATAAAAATTCAATTAGAATTATTGTATTCGATTTCTGATTGTTAGATATAAACATGTTAAGGATATTTAAATATACAATAAAACATTACAATAATGTATAAATTACATATAAAATATACATGAAAAAGTAAACAAGTCAGAATTCTTAAAATTTGATAGGTTTAAAAATACATCAAAAAATCATAAAATTTTACCCTATGAAACGAAAAACAGAAATATTTATTGCTATTACAGTAGTCACTGCAGTGACATGTTACTTATTTAAAAAAATAATAAATAGACAAAAGTCTGATTATACATCAATAAAACAGGAAGCAGATAAATATTTTATACAAGAAGATTATAAAAATGCTATTCTGTTGTACACTAAATGTAAATATATGAAAAGTGATGCTGAAATTCTTACTAAAATTAGTCTCTGTAATTATTTCTTAAAAAATTATCAAGAAGTTATAAATAATTCTTTATTTAAGACAAATAATAAAGATCTAATAAAAATAAGATCTGAATGTTACAAGCAGATGGGAAATAAAAAAAAATTTCTTAAAGATTTAGCACTTTATGAAACATTTGCTAATAATAAAGAAGTCCAAGATGAAATTATGCAGACTGTTAAGGAAATTTGTGAAGAAGAAGTGAGTGAGTTTATTGAACAAGAAGGCTTAAAAATTAATAAAGAAGATGTGCTAAGAGGACTTGTTTCAATAAAAAATATAAATGAGATTTATGATGCATTTGGAGGTAAATCTAAGAAGTTTAAATTTTCTAATGATGAAAAGGAAGTGTTAAATCTTCTTAATGCCATTATTTTACACCTAAAAGGAAAAAAAGAACAGGCAATTCTTTTATTAGAAAAATCTACTTATAAATACAGTATCTTGTATAGAGCATATTTTCTTACATTGAAGAATGAATATATTTCATCTTCATTGCCTTTAGATGACGAGATTACTACGCTTTACTTGTATTCTAAGATTTTTAAAGATAAATCTGATACTTACCTTAAATCTGCTATAGATAAATCAGTAGATCTACCTATTGAACAGAAAGACTTTCTGTACGTAGATCTTCTTGTATTTTACATTTCTAAAAAGGATGTTGAAAAAGTTAATGAAACAATTAATAATTTAAAAGAGACTCTTACCCCCACTTTATTGGAACTTATTGGAGAATATTATTTAAAAAGTGGAAATCACTCTAAAATGTTAGATCTATTATCTAGTCATCCAGATACTCCTGGTAAATTACTTTTAACGGCACTTTATGCAATAAGTATTGATAAGAAAAAGGATGCTATAGAAATTTTATATAGAAGTATATCAGAATATTCATCTTATTTTAAATCTTATTTGTATTTAGGAAATATTTTAATAAATGATGACTTAAATGAATGCAGGAAATTGTTTAATACATCACTTCAATATTGTTGTAATTCTGATGAGGTTTTTATTGTTAAGCAGTCACTTATTTTAATAGAAGTACATGAATACATCAAAGAAAATAAAATATAAAACAATGATACTTTATTAATGCATAAGCATAAAAATATATTTAAATTAAATTGGTTTATAATTAATAAATCAAGCGGCATATTTTTAAAAATTGCTTCACTTTTAATGTGTATTAGATTTTTATACAAATAAAACCATATATTGTATATTTATAAAATTTGTACACAAATGCAGATGTGTGTTTAAAGATTGTTAATAAATTTTTATTTACTTTACAATTTACAAAAAAATTATTTTAGTATACTTCTCGATCATGTAGTGTAGTAAAATTTAATATCAAACTTAATTTATATTAAATTAACTTTAAGGAAAATATAAATGATATAAAATATACAAAAAATACTGTATTAAAAACAATCTTAGGCATTATTTTAATTTGTTGATCAAGTCTTAACTCTTATGTGATTATTGTTATTTTTTCTCAGAAAAATTACGATATTTTTTTGATTAATTTGATCAAAATAAGTATATTTCAGACAATTGTATTATCTTAAATTTAAAAAACCAACTTAAAACTTGTGTGAGCAATCTAAAGATTTAAGCTTGAGCAGTATATTAATTTTACATTTATAAAAGATTGTGTAATTTTAAATATTTAATAAATATTTTCACACTTATTGCGAATTAAAAAAAGTAAATGTACTACCAGTAAAATTCTACTTTGACTTAACCAGCTTATACTACTGCTAGTTATTCATCTTATTTATAAACTAAATATTTACTTCAAAAATACAGAGAAGAAGAAATAATTTATGCAATAACAGGACTTTCTTTGTTTCTATTAAAAATTTAGCTTTGTATGATTTTATGCTATTTTCTTCATGTTTTTTTAAATGTATAAAAAAATAGGTATTATCATTAATCTAGTAGATTAACTCGTAAGTAATTATTAATATACGATAAAAAACTTGTTTTTATAGTAAAATATGTATTTTTTACATACTTATTATTAGTTAAATCATTTCGTTTTAAATGGTCTCTGTTATCGATTTTTACTCAACACATTTGATAAAAAAATCAAAAATTTTATGTAAATTTGTGTTTAAAGTATTAAAATATTATCTGAACGTCTAATTACTGCAACTTTATGATAGTTTATACAATTGTACTTTTTTAACAAAAGCTATACATAAATAGTTCACATTGAGTAATTATCACATTCAATAAAATTTCTTATGTTTTGTCTTAAAAGGTTACAAACCATCTCTAATTTTTTATGTTTGTAAATGGCATGTAAAATAATTAACATTTTTAAAAAAACACCGAGAACGCAAAAAAAGGTAAAGTATTAAAATAAAAAATAATTAAGAAAAAGGATAAAACATAAAATTTTACTATTTATACACCGATTAACAATTTTATATTACAGGGATTTTGAATATGTAAAAATTTTTAAAATTGTTTTTATTTTTTTCACCAGTTCTTTAATTTATAAAGTCATCTTGGCATTTATACTTGACATAGAAATAAACTAAATCATATTGTGTTAATATAAAATCCTTTTACTACAAAATAGCATTTTTGTAAAATTATCTTTATCAAGATTTTATAAATAGCTAAGCATAATAAAAATTTGTTTTTTTTTCTCCTTTATTTATGTAAACATTAAATGTAGTTGTAAACATAATTTCTCCCTAAATGTGTAATGTTTTGTTAGCAGGTAAGTGGAAAAAAATATAATTTTAGGATGTGGTGGCACAGGAGTAGAAATACTAAAACTTCTTTCTATAACCAATTTAAAATACAACATAACCCTTATTGATAAAGATATAATAGAATTAAGTAATCTTAACAGGTTATTTCCCTTTACATCTAAGGATATAGGTTGCTATAAAGCAAGTGTATTATCTAAAATTTATAATACTAAATATATTGTTAAAGACATCCTTACGCTAGATAGTGTTAGTAATTATGATATGATTATAATTGCTGTAGATAATTTACCTTGTAGGATGCATTTAAATTATTTATATAAAATAGAAGGAAAGGGACTTCTTATAGATTGTGGGGTTAGTAAAAATATGTGCCACGTATTTAAAATGGATAGAAATTCATTTTGTCTCTATTGTATGAAAGAAATGTATGAAACAGAGACAGGTGAAGGAGTTTCTTGTTCTAAACAAGCTGAAATAGAAATATATATTCGTCCTTCCGTTTGTTATATAAATTCTATTTGTGCTTCACTCGTCATGTTAATTATTACAGATTCCTTAAATAATTATTACGTTTACAACGGTACGGAAGGAATATTTTTATCAAAAATGAGAATTGAGAAAGATGTTTTTTGTATTTTATGCAGTAAAAATTTTATTTATTAAATATTTTAATTGTTTGTTTGTTAGCAAACAAATTACTCTAGACTAAAAATATGTATTTTATTTATTACATTCATCAATCCACTCTGAATAAATGTCTATAGGATTAGTAAGATTATTTGCTTCACATCTAAATTGTGCTTGACACACAGTACAAATTGCATATCCTTTAGACTGGTGTTTAATAACTTTACATTGCACAACAGAATCTTGATTACATTTAGGACAAGCAAATCTTTTTTCTAATGGTAAAATAGTTCTAGGTTTCTTAATTTTTGCCCTTCTTACTTTTTTTCTTCCCATAGGGGGTAGAAATTTCTACCCATAAATTTAATGGTGATTACATTTCAAGATAATATTAAACTTAGAGGAGATAATAAAAATACTTTTTTTAGAGAGGATGGAAGATTTAAAAATGAAATTAGAAGATTTATTATTAAAAGTGAATTTCCGTATACATCACTACGTCAAGGAAATTCACATGTACAGGTAAAGATAGATGGACCTAAAGAAGGATCTAAATTATATTTTTACATTACTGGAACCACAAATGATACTAAAAGATACTATGAATTATTTTCTATTTTTGATAATATATTACTTTTAGATTCACAACTAGATATTTATGTTAATATTTTAGAAGAAGATGGTAGTTTGTTAAGTACTATAGTTAATTGTATAGTATTAAGTATATGTCACAGTAACATTCCATTGAAAGATTTTCCATGCAGTATTACTTATTCAGAAAAAGGAGTAGATTTATCTGCCAGTGAAGAGGGAAGTGGGAGGGTGACTGTAGTTTACCTTATGAATAGTAAAAAATTGGTGTATTATAAAGCAGAAGGGAAGATTACCCTTGAAAAATTACAGAATATAGACGAAATGGGGAGAATAGCGATAGAAGAAATTTTTATAAAAATGAAAGAATTTTTAATTAAGTAAATTTTTAAGAATGTACTAGCACGTGTAATTTGTTAATGAACTTGAATATTGTTAACAATTTTAACGTTTTACTATTTGCTATGTTTTATGTTCTAATAAAATATTTTAATATTAATTTTTAGTATAAATTTGCATTTATATAAAGACTATGTTTTATGTAACGTTTTTTAATTTAAACATCTTTAATGTAACTTTTTAAATGATACGAATATCTAAAGACATAAAATTTATTTAGTTATAAAAACATGTTTTAGTACAATTGATAGTAGAACAGATGACAAAAATTATTTGATTATTTAATGCAAAGAACAATGAAAAGGACATAAACAAATTCCAAATAGACAATTTATTTCAAACATCAACAAGATTTAAAAATTTGTTTTATATGCAGAGATAATTTTTTTAATTAGAATGGATGTACGTCATTTCGGATTTAAAAAATTTTTATATTGTATGTTACATACAGTTGGATATAAACCAAAATTTGAAAGTTTATTATAAAATAATGTGACATTTTCTATTTAATATATTGTATTAAAAAATGGCTGTAATAATAAGATCACAACAAGTGCTTCTTTTTCAATATAATATATCAAAACATATAATATTTACGCAAGTGATTAAGAAATTTAAGCTTAGCACTCCAACAATTTACTGAATTTACAATAAAATTAAACTATGGCTCTGTAATAGCCATACTATGAAAATAAATTATATATTTAGTTTTATAAAATTAAAGTTCCCACAGTCTTAAAAGTCAAAATTAAATTTAAAAAAATTTTAATTGAAGGGCAAGAAAAAATAAAATAAGTAATAGAAAATTTAACAATCAGTATATTAGATAGCCAAGAGCAGAAGTAGGGAGCATAACTTATAAAAATAAAACTAATAAAATTAATTACATTGAAACTAAAAGTATCATTGAACTTTATTAAAACCAAGGTGTTGCTTCCTTGGGCAGGACAGGCTCATAAAAAATTTACCACATAGTAAGTAAAAATAAGGTAGTTTTTGTTTCCCTTGGATCAAAACTGTTGTAATGTTACATATATATTAGACAGTGGAAAAATTAATATTTCTTTGATTTACAAATACAAGAACAATATTGCACTTTTGCTGTGAAAAAATAATTTATTTTTATTTTTCAAGCAACTTTTTGTAAAACACAAATGATAGGTCTACCATGTGCACAAATAAATGGATGTTTACACAGTCTCATTTCATTTAGCAAATATACCACAAAACATGGTTCAAGTACATCTCCAAATTTTATTGCTTTTCTACATGCATCTCTTTTTCTTTTCTTTTCATCGCCTTTAAATCTTTCATACAAAATTCTTTCATGCAGTCCATGTTGATCTATTGCATAAATTTCTCTGTCAATTTCAACTAGAATAAATTCATTGTTAAAAATTCCAATAAAAGACATAAAAGAAAGATGAATATTTTTAAAAGATCTTTTTCTCAAATATTTTTGACAAGAAATATTTTTCTCTATAAAAGGTGTTTGTAAAAGTGACCTTGATATATGTTTGGAGAATAAAGACTTAAGAATGCCTTGTATTGTAATACCATACATTTTATTTCGGCATGTAATGTTATGTATTGTATAAGTATGTTCTGTGATGTCATACTTTATATGTTTTTTATGTTCCAAGAGTATCTCATAGATTTCAATATCTGATTTAAATAAAATAAATGAATATTTTAAACACTCAATTATTACAATATGCCTAGATATACAAATATCTACGTGTAATATAAGTTTATCGTTTTCTATTGATATGTTAGGCTTTAAACTCAGTGCAGATATTAAATTATAAAAATATTCCATTATGCAAGAAATATTTAATATTTACACATACCATCGTTTATTAATTTTATAACCATTTATAACGAAATTTACTTAATTCTGTTTTGAAATAGAAAATACAAGCTATCGCAGTAAATAAAAAATTGACTTGTTAGTACAATCTTGGTCAAGATTTGAATGTTTTTGTATTAAAAAAACTTACTATTTAAATTAAATAATTTACATTTACATATAATATTAATTACAAATTTTCTATTTTTCAATTGAAATTTGTTACTTTACTTTATAAACATTAATATTCAATAAATAAATATTTATGCTTAAATTTACTTGCCTGTTAAAAATGATTTATTTTTATATTTTTTAATTTTAATTAATAAAAAATACTAAATTTATTTTTAATTACTAATTTATTAAATCATCATTATTTACATTATGGTATGAATGTAATGGGAAGGTGTTATATTTATTAAGCATCTTAGGCTTTTCTTGAATGTTATTTTTTGGTATTAATTCACCAAACTTTGTATATGAATGGTGTTTACTAAGTTGTTCATGCTTATCATCTTCTTTATCTAAAAATGAAAGAGGCGAAGATTTTTTAAACAATTCGTCAAAAAGAGTTAATTCTTTTGAACTCATAAAACTATTTAATGAAGATCTTTGAAATGCCTTAGGAATGCTATTAAGCTGATGCTCTGAGTTTGGAATAAACACTACAACATTAACTTTTTTAGGTACTGGTTTCTGCTTATTTATATTCTTTTTCATGTCGACAAATTCTTCTGATGGTCTCGTATACACTTCATGTGTAAAATAAAGGAGACCTATAATTAACACCAAAAGAAATAATGCTACTAAAATTTTATTATTCATATTCAAATACAGATTTTTTCTTTAAATGTACGATTAAAACATGTTTCATACTAAAACACTACACTGATATATTTTACAAAAATATAAAATAAGAGAGATACATTGTAGTGCTCAGTATTCTTAAAATAAGTAAAAAAGAGTTTACTGATATTTTTTGTAATCAAGAGTGTGTCAATCAATAATTATACGTACAGAGATTTTCAATTTTGATTACAATTTTACAAAATTTATTTTTTAAACATTTTCTTTTAAAAATTAATTATTTTTTAAATTTTTACTTTATAAAAATTAATTATTTTTTAATAAAAATTACTTTTAAGCATAAATTTGCAAATAAGAAACAGTAACAAAAAACTTAAACTTAAGTATAAGTTATAGAAAAAATTTAAATGATAAAAGTGATGTATTTTATTAAATGTTTATTAAAATAATATTGTAAATTTACCTTAACCATCTTGTGTGTATAAATACGCTATCAATTTAAAATCTTGAGCTTAATTTTTAAATATTTACTTATTGGGTACAATCTAGATATATTTCTATTATTTTTTAAGATTATTTAATTATTGTTGTAATTTACAATTGAATTTGATATTTTTAATTGTAAATTAATTTTTAAATTTTATGCCCCAAAATGCCAGTTGATATTTTTAACAAATTTGCAAAAGATTATTTTGGTTTAGAAATAATAATTTTTACGCTTTCTTTTGTGTTCTGTCTTCTACCGAAAGCTATAAAAAAAGTAGATAAACTTTCTAAAATATTTCCTATACTTACACTTGCTTCTGCTGGATTTTTGCTTGCTGTATTGCTTTTAGACTTTATTCCTCACATGTTTCCACATGAACACGTTGTCTTAAATAATACACCTAGTAAACACACTCACAATGCATCGCAGAATTGTTGTAACCACACACATGCACATGATGATCATGATCAAGCACATTATAATACTATTGTTGGAATGGTGTGTGCTGGGTTATCTCTACTTGGATTGATAGGAATAGATCAATGTATAATTAAGCACGATCATTGCGAGGAATCACACGATGAACATTTGCATGATACGCATCATGAACATGTACATCATTTTCATTCAGAAAATATACAACAATCTAATATTTGTAATGAATTGGAAAGTAAAGATTTTATAAATCAAGATATAGGATGTTGTAATACAAAAATGTTAAAAAATACAGAGTCTAAAACAAAAGCTTTGATTTACATTTTTAGTATTTCTATTCATTCATTTTTCGAAGGACTAGCAATGAAAAAAAGCACTTTTACGTCATACGAATTTGGTATTATTTTACATAAAATATTAGAGTCATTTGCAATAGGAATGACTCTTTTTAATTCTGCTTTTTCATTTCTTGTATGTTTGTTAATGAACGCTTTTTATTCTTTTCTTACTCCACTCGGTATGTTTATTTCAAGATATTTTGGCAGTAACTTATTCCAAATAGGAAAAGTTCCTATTTCTGTTATTTTTAATGGTCTTGCTTTAGGTTCTCTTATGTTTATTGTTTTTTTAGAAATGATTCCTGGTGCTTTTCATAAAAAAGGAAATAAATCACTGAAGATGTTGGGATTAGTGCTAGGATTTGTTTTATCTGCTTCGTTGATAGTTCTTACCGGACATAGTCATTAATAAATTATTCTATAAAAGTAATATATTTTTAGATAATTTATTAATAAATTATTAATAAATAAATATATTTCTGAATAAATTCCATTATATGATTTTATAAAATTAATATATTTCTAGATAAGTTTTATTATATCAAAAAATAAATCTATTTCTAAATATGTTTATTGTACTTTGTTAAAATATCTTCTACTTGACAAAGTAAATCATTTTCATTTTGTACAAGTTCATAAAAAATAGTACAAATGTTTATATCACTAACTTTCTTTGTTTTTAGAAATCCGTAAAGTAGATTGACAAGGTGTTTATCCTGTGGAAATTTTTTGGCTGCATTTGAATACCCTATATTTTTCAAATAAATGTGCTGTTCTCTTAAATATGATTTTTTAATTATTTTATCATGTCGTAAAGATTCTCTTTTTAGTAAAATGAGATCATCTTGATCTTTTGAAAATAATTCTTCAATGTCTTCTTCTTCTTCCATAGGTTATAAAAAATAAAGGAGTAAGTGTCAATTTTGAAATTTATAGATACAAGCCAAAAGCTAACTTTGAAAATGGTAGAACTTATAAGAAAAGGAAGAATTTTATAAATTTGCAAAGTTAACAAAATTTTATATAAAATTTTGGATATTTTCACAGACGCATAAGCAAAAAAATATATTTTCGTATGATTTTTGCATGTAAAGAAAAATTTTGACATTTTAAAGATGTAAACATACTGGCACTGAGATAATAATTAAAATACTTGATTTATGACTTAATAATGTATTATTGATCCTAATAAAAAAATTATCAGGTGTATCTTGTTGGAACAAAACATGGGTTATTTATATTAAAATATTTAAAAAAGACAAGTCAAATGTCTCACAGTACAGAATAATTATTTGAAAACTAAATATCCTGCATATCTAGTTCACTTTAAATTGAATTTTAAAAGAAAGCTTAGTGCACGTAGTAAATATTTAAATATTATTTTAAAAAAAATGGTTGTTTTTATTCTATCAAAAAAGTGGATGAAAATAAATTTAGAGAGAGAAAATTCATCAGAGGACATCAATTAAATCATTTGTAGATTATTTGTGTAGTAAATAGAACGGAGAGATGGTTATATTACAATCTGTAGATAAGTGAGATAAAGAAACATTAACAATATTTTGTATTAATTATATTTATAGTACTTCTACAATATATATTGACTGTTGGAAAAGGTATTTCTTATTTCCTTAACATTTTAATTTACATAAAACAATTTATCAGTTTATTTATTTTGTATGTACGAGATAGAAACTTTTAGAAATATTATTCAGGAAATTGGAATGCTGTAAAACGTATAATTCCTTAAGATATAAAACTTTAAGATTAGTTTAATATTTATTTATAAAGTGATATTTTTATAAGAATTAAAGAAATACAATTTTATTTACTTATTTAAATTTTTACTCTAATTTGTTTGTTGTGTTGATTTACAAAAGTTCTAAACATAATTCCAAGATAGAGAAAGTTATTCACTTTGTCTTAATGTTAAAAACTTTAAAAAATAAAGTTAAACTTTAAAATTTTTAATGTATCAAAAATACCAAAAATGAACATTTGAGTCATAAATAAATTTTAAAGTTAGATAATTGTATTATTTATCTTTCCATAGTGTATTGTTTTTTACAATCTCTACATTTAATTTAAAAAAGAACTTTTTATAAATAAACAGATTTTTTTTAAAAAACATGGGTGTGCCAATTTTATTTTCATGGCTTAATAAAAAATTTCCAGATTGTATTACACAAAAGCCACCTGAACAGGTAGACATTCTTTATATTGACTATAATGCAATAATACATAATTGCTATAATCCCAATCTTGGATCACTGGATAAAATTTACGAAGATATGATTGATAGACTAACAAAGATGGTAGATAATATTGTAGAAAAAGCTAAACCCAGAAAAATACTATATATAGCAGTAGATGGTGTGGCACCCGCAGCTAAACTGGCACATCAGAGGGGTAGAAGATATAAGGCAGCAAGTGAAAAAGCGGGACCAAATGGTTATATTGATTTTAGTAGTAATGTTGAGATTACGACACAAGAAGGTGCATTAACCTCTAAACCGCCTACAGCAAATATTTTTGATTCTAATTCTATAACTCCAGGTACTGAACTTATGAAATTTTTACATAAAAATATAATAGACATGCTTATTTACAATTTAAATACTAATCCAAATTATAAAGATCTTAAAATTTTATATTCAAGTTATTTGGTTCCTGGCGAAGGTGAGCAGAAAATTATGGCATTTTTAAGAAAATATCATCTTTCTAATCCTAAAGATACGCATGTCATGTACAGTCCTGATGGAGATATTATCTTTTTGGGTGTAAGTCTTTATGATGTAAATCTGTACATTATGAGAGAAGATACTTTTAATAGCAAAAATAAAAAGGAAATTTGTAGAATGTGCTCTAGAATGGGTCATTTTTCTGAACAATGTAACAGACCAGATCTTTTAATTTACAGTTATATTGATGTACCGAAGTTTAGAGCATCTCTTCTTAAAATTTTTAATATAAAAATTGAATATGTTGAAAAAAGAATGTTAACAGATTGGGTTTTAGTATGTTTTCTTTTAGGAAACGATTTTCTTCCTGGTATTCCCTGTGTGGACATTAAAATTGGTTCTATTGAAAATCTTACAAGTACTTTATGTGATAATTTTACGAATTGCAAAGATTACATCACCACAGAAGATAAAAATATTAATTTTAAAATATTAGAATGTTTTTTTGTTCTTTTAAGTACCAGGGAAAATGACTGGTATAACAATAAAACAAAGATGCTTAATAGGTCGTGTAATTTTATTAGAGAAGAAATCCAATTGAATACTCCACAGGGTAGACAAAAATATTACAACAGTAAATTTGGTGCACATTGTGAAGCAGATTTTAATAATATTTCTCAAGAATATATTACTGGTATTTTATGGACTTTTAATTACTATATTGGGGGTAAAACGAGTTGGGATTGGGTTTATCCGTATCACTTCGCCCCATTTGTACGCGATCTTGTTAATGTTGTACGAGCGCATTATGATTTAAAAAAGGGATGCGTGTTGACTCCCTTCGAACAACTAATGGTTGTTATTCCACCACAGAGTAAAAATCTTGTAACAGAAAAATTAAGATATATTTTTGATGAATATAAGGATCTTTATCCACTTACGATTAAATTTGATATGTTTGATAAATATCTTCTATGGACTGGTGTTGTTTTACTTCCTCCTTTTAATTCTCAAGTGGTTTTAAATGCTGTGAAAGGAAAGATTAATGAAATTAGTGCAAGTGAGCTTGATAGGAATACCGAGGAGTCAGAATTACTTTTTGTTTCTGATGAAAATTCAGTTAATAATTTACAAAAACTTTACTTTGATTTAAAACCGGCAGCAACATTTGTTTTCGACAAAATGTCTATACCTGTTTATCCATACTATAAGGCGCTATATCCAGGAAGTAAAGATATTAATCGTAATGGTAAATCATTTACTAATAATGTGGTTGTTGTTAGATATGATCAGTTTTAATAAAAGTTTTTACTATAAGAAAGAGCGCATGTGTTAATTTCTTGTACATAAGTTATTTTTAAAAAATATAAATTTACACTATTTTATGCATTTTTACAAAAATATAAATTTACACGTTTTATGTATTTTTTAAAAATATAAATTTAAACATTTATATGCATTTGTTATGAACTTTCAAGAAAGGTATAAATTTACACGTTTTTATTATTTTTACAAAAATGTAAATTTATACATTTATATGCATTTTTTATAAATTTATAAGAAAGGTATAAATTTCCACGTTTTATGAATTTTTACAAAAATTATAAATTTTTTAAAAAATTTACAAAGCCTATTACGAAAAAATTTCGCTACAAAATTATACCTTTTTATTAATAATTTATTCTGTATATTCTATGTATTCAGCACTATTATTTTTAAAATCTACTACTACTACTTTTTTTGTCTCATGGAAGTTTGGAATAGTAACAACAATACATTCTGTACTATCTTCCTTAATAAATAATTGTTCATCACAGTTTGGTACAAAAAAATATTCAATCTTTTTATCGATAAAAAATACTTCAGATTCACTGTAAGGAATAATAGATAAGGTGTCGGGTCCATTGGGTGCTAACAATCTTGCTCTAATAAGACCTTTTACCACTTTTAGCAAATTTAATGTATTAAAATCTTGTACATGAACAGGTGTTGTATCCATTTTTTCTTCCTTAAGATGCATTCTATACCCATCTGCCTCATATTGTATTCCTTGAATATCCTGATCAATGTATTTTAATAAATCTTGCAAAATTTTATGAGAAGTGAATGCAACAGATTTACCACATAAATCTACGATACAAGGATTTGAATACGAAATGATATTTTTTTTAAATAACTTTTTATGGACGGGAAGCAGAGGGAAGGACATACAACTAAAATCACGGTATTCAGGAATTAATATTATATTACTATGTAAACTTTCTAAACACTTTTTAAATAAATTAAAATCATCATCAAAAAATCGCCCAAATATCACTAACTCATCTATTCCATGCATAAAAAGATAATCTGTTATAACTTTAATACCAGTTAAATTTTTATTATTCGCAATAAACAGCCCAGACACAAAAATAACCTTTTTTGTGCTTAACACTGTTTCTTTTTTTTCAGGTGCATTAGGGAACACAATTTCCTCTACATTAAAAATATTATTTTTTAGGTTTCCAATAAAACCAAGACACATTCCTGTACATAAAAAATCTTTTTGTTTACTATTTAGCATAATTTCTATCCTACCAGTTTCATCTTCTACAAAATATTTAATATCTTTAGAAATGTAAGTAGATTTTTTAAATTCTACTTTTTTCTTGTTTGTGTTCAATTTGTCGAAGATAGTAGTTTTAAGATCACTAGATATAAATAAAATACCAATTATAAAACACTTTTCCGTCTGTTTATTAAGATCATGGATTCTATTACAGATATCTATGCTTTGTGGTTTGCTAATAAGAGGTCTAAGAGTTACTAGTCTTATTTTATAAGTATTGTTGTATTGATTAGTAAAGTTTGGGTACAAAGACTGCATTTATGGATAAAAAAAAATATTTTAAATTTGGCACATTGGAAAAGTAAGCTAAAAATACAAATTGTAAAGAATTCCGCATTAGAATTGTACTATTTTATTAAAAATACTAAAGACTTTTTATTATCTTTTTTACATAAAAGCAAAGTTTTTAAAAAAATTATCAAGACACTGAAATTTACTATAAAAGAGAAATAAGAATAATAAAAAATTGAAATATAAAAAAACAATTAAGTAGTTAAATTGACAATATATCTTTTTTCTTGGTATTATAAATTAAACATTTAGTTGTTTTTTGATAAGTAAGACACAAATAATTGACTGATAGGGTTTATTGATAATTTTTTTCAATTTTCAAATAAAATTATTAAATTTTTACCACCTTACAAAATAAAATTATTATATGATAGTAAATTACCATTTCAACTAAAGGTATTTACTGTAGCAAAAAAGCTCGTGATGTTTAAGCTTTAATAAATGGTTACATATTGTGTCTTATAGCAATGTAAAATTTGATGAATATAATGTAATACTTCAAGGTCCTTTTAGCTGTAAATTTTTCAATTCAAAATGAATTCAAAAAAAATAAATAATCTTTTCTAATTACTAAAATAAATAAGTATAAAAAAGCTCATAATATAGTAGAATAAACAAGTATAAAAAACACTTTTTTATACTATTAACTTTTAATCATCATCTATATATATAAAAAGTTTGAATCTAAACAATTTTTTATTTTTTAGCCCTTCTTTTTTAAATATTTGTAAAATTCTTTGTATTTTCTATTTAAAAGCATTAAAATACAACTTAAAGATTTGTATATAATTGTTACTAAAAAGATATTACGGGGTTTAAGTATTTTTCATCAGATTTTTCAATTTTTTGTAAATGCAAAATTGTGAACTATTGCAAATTTTACTTTACAATGTAAGACATTTTGTACTTTAAACAATGCGCACAAGCCTAAAGACATGATACACAGTGAAAAATAAGAGAATTATTTGTTTATAATCCCATTTCAAACGGGATAGCGTTGGCTAGTCTATATATATAAAAAGTTTAAATCTGAAAATTTATTTATTTTTTAACCTTTCTTTTTTAGAAATTTTTAAAATTCTTTGTATTTCTTATCAAGAACGAGTAGCATCATTTCAGGGTTTGTTTCTCTAGGCACAGTCAGTGTTTCGTACATTTTTCTTTAATTTTATTTAATTTTTTAAATTTTATACAAGGTGTCTAAAGCAAATTTTAATTTATAATAAAAGTTATTCATTTTATAATTTAAAATAATAAAATAAGTACATACATTAAGGCACATCATATCCATTCAACCCATAAAAAAGAAAGAACACACATTATTTTTGTAATCCTATTTTCAACGGGATAGCGCAAGCTAGTTATAATATAAAATATTAATATGTATTTAAATTTACTCTTTATTAGCGTCAATAAATTAGACTGTATCATTATTTCTTTAGAAAT
>NW_020169564.1:0-2598 GCF_000988165.1 Vairimorpha ceranae
ATTAAAACAGAATTTCACAATTTTAAAAAAAGAAGGGTTAAAAAATAAAAAAATGTTCAAATTCAAACTTTTTATATATACAGATGATAGCTTGCGCTATCCCGTTTAAAACGGGATCACAAATATTATGTGTGTTCTTTCTTTTTAACGTATTTATTTAATGCGCCTTTATGCGTATACTTATTATTTTTAATAAAAAAATGGCTTTTTTAATTATAAGTTAATATTTGCTAGAGACACCTTGTAAAAAATTTAAAAAATTAAATAAAATTAGAGAAAAATGCATGAAAACACTGTGCTGTGCTTAGAGAAATAAATCTTAAAATGATGCTACTCGTTATTTATAAAAAATACAAAGAATTTTACAAATTTTTTAAAAAGAAGGGTTAAAAAATAAATGAATATTCAGATTCAAACTTTTTATATATATTGATGATTGATGACTAGATTATGCCATCCCGTTTAAAACGGGGCTCGAATACGATACGTGTTTTTTTGTTTAAATTATGTGTATATGTTTTGTGCATGTATGTACTGTTATTATTGAACATTGTACACTTTTAATTATAAAATAACAATAGCGCGTAATTTACTATTTAAATAATTGAATAAAAGCAAGACTAAACAATTAGAAAAATTAAGCTTCAAATAATAAAATCAACTATTAAAGATTGTTATTTATTTAGAAAATCGTTTGCAAATTTTGAAAACAGAAGGATTAAAGAATAAATAAATGTTCAGATTCAAACTTTTTATATATATTGATAGCTAATCTATCCCGTTTATTAAAACGGAATTTTAAATACGATATATTCCTACTTTTCATAGTGTAAAATGTCTTTAGGCTTGTGCGGATTGTTTAAAATACAAACTGTCTTACATTGTAAAGTAAAATTTGCAATAGTCACAATTTTGCAATTACAAAAAATCAAAGAAAAATACTTAAAACCGTGTAATATCATTTAAGTAACACTTATATACAAATTTTTAAGTTGTATTAAAATGCTTTTAAATAGAAAATACAAAGAATTTTACAAATTTTAAAAAAGAAGGGTTAAAAAATAAATAAATGTTCAGATTCAAACTTTTTATATATATTGACTAGCTAACGCTATCCCGTTTAAAACGGGATCACAAATATAATGTGTATTCTTTTCTTTTTAATAAGATATAATGTGCCTTTATTTATTTACTTATTCTACTATTTTTTATTACAAATTCCCTTTTTATAATAAGGAAAACTTGCTATAGACACCTTGTATAAGCCTAATTGATGCTACTCGTTCTTTACAAAAAATACAAAGAATTTTACAAATTTTAAAAAAAGAAGGGTTAAAAAATAAATAAATGTTCAGATTCAAACTTTTTATATATATTGATGACTAGCTAACGCTATCCCGTTTGAAACGGGATTATGAATACGATATATTCTTATTTTTCATTGTTAGACATGTTTTTGGGCTTGTGTGCATTGTTTAAAGTACAAAATGTCTTACATTATAAAGTAAAATTTGTAATTACAAAAAAGTTGAAAAAAAAGAAAAATGCACAAAATCCCGTAATATCCTTTTAGTAACAATTCTATAAAAATCTCTAAGTTGTATTTAGTGCTTTTAAATATAAAATACAAAGGATTTTACAAAATTATAAATTAAGGGTTAAAAAATAAATAAATATTCAGATTCAAACTTTTTATATATATTGATGATAGATAGATGATAGCTTACGCTATCCCGTTTAAAACAGGACTCAAATTCGATACGTGTTTTTTTTGTTTAAATTATGTGTATATGTCTTTGTGCATGTATGTATTGTTTATTATTAAACATTGCTCACTTTTAATTATATAATGACAATAGCGCGTATTTTATAATTTGAATAATTAAATAAAACAAAGGAAAAATATATAAGAAAAATTAAGCTTTGTGCAATATAATCAACTATGAAAGATTGCTATTTATTTGAAAAATCGTTTTACAATTTGAAAATAGAAGGGTAAAAAAATAAATAAATACTCAGATTCAAACTTTTTATATATATTGATGATAGACAAGTTTGGTAGTTATCCTTCATGGCAAGACAAAAATCTACAGTTTTATAAATTAAAATTATTTAATTAAACTTTCAACGTAGTTTTCTAAATTCTCGGGATTGTCAATATTTAAGATTTGAAACATTTTCTTAGCTTCTACTTTATTAAAATAAATACGCTCTTCTCCTATGCTGTATCTAACGTCTACATTGGTTAGTAATGCTATACTTTCAAATAATTGTGGCAATGTTTTTTTCCCCGACGCAATTATAAATCGTAAATTTTCAAGTAAGATGCTATAAAAATTATATAACGTTTTATTATTCAGACATAAATATAAATCAGAGAACTTTTGTAGATCGTTAAAAAATTCAATATTAATAACATCATCCTTTTTATAAATACTAAAATACTCCTCAGCTTCTTTATAAATAAGAGTGTATAACAAATTATTAACTTCTTCACTCTCCGCCGTCATCACAAAATGAATCTTAGAAAGTTTTTCTTTAGTAAAGAAATTTTCCAGAAAAATAATTATTCGAAATCGTTTATCATCATTTAGATTT
>NW_020169565.1:0-2576 GCF_000988165.1 Vairimorpha ceranae
TTTTAATTTTGACCTGGGGGAGGTCAGGCATGATACTGCTGCTGTATCGCCCCGCTGAACTGAGTTGTGTTCTTAAATGGTGTATCGAGCCAGGCGATGTTGTTCTGTGCACTCACTTAAGGTGAGATATGGTCTTTAAGTAGACCGAGGATTCTGTATCCTAAGGAAACGCTCTTTTTCCCTATAGCAAGGCCGTAAAGGTATGCTGGCGTATAAGCACAATATTGATATTTTTATTTTAAAATGGAGTTTTTGGTGGCCTGGTGGTTTTTCTTTTTTTGCTGTTTTCATTTTTTAACAATAAACTTTTAATTTTATTTCTTTAAAGTTATTTTACGAGCAAAAGTTAAGCATTTGCTTGATTAATTAAGGTAAAATTGAAGAACGCAAAGCTATTGTGCTAAAATCTGGGATGCATTGGCGGTAGCGACAAGAATGTAGATATGCCTCTAAGATACTTCTAACATGACCGTCTTTCCCACTAGTCTCTTAAAAACATTGAAAAAAAGTCTTTTTGAAGTTAAAGAATTTATTGTAATGACTTTTTATGTTACTCATTTTTATTAATTAAATAATCATATTTATATTCTTATGTTTTACCAGGAACAAACCATATCCCTTTAAACTCGTTTTAACCCATTAAATGGATATAAACTTGTTCCAAAGGTTTATTGGTTCATTAACATGTAGCATATGTTATACCACAAAAACATAGATAAGCCTTTTGCCATATAACATATTAAAGATGCAATGTCACAAATAAAATTTAAAAGTCCCAAAAAATTAAAAAGTTTTACTTAACTACATTTATGACGTCTCGTACAAGCTTGTTGCAACAATAAGCTTCATTTTCTTATATAAAGCAGCAATATGCTCCTTTTCATCGTTTTTAATCCGCCTCGTAGGATTTTTGGAAAAATCCATTATCTTTTTACATTGCATACTTAATTCCTTGTAAACGTAATCCGTAAAACTAAATTCGTAATTTTTACAAATTATAAGAGCAGTAAAATATAACGTTGAAGACACCTTTTCTGATAGCGTTTCAAATTCATCAATTATAGGAATAGCTGTTTGAATTCTTCGACCAGATAAAGCAGCTACACAAAGTCGTCCGTAATCCGAGTGGAATCTCCTTAGGCAATCTTTTATTTCTTTACAATCTTTTTCTAACGAAATCATTTTTGCAAACAAAATTACAAATAAATATCTTATCAACGTGTTATGAAATGGAAGCATATTGGTTAATCTAAATAAAGGCGCTAAAAACTCGTCATCAATTTTTTCCTTCCATGACTGCAAATTTGGTAAATTCTTTTTTTGAAGAAGATTATCCATTGTCTCTTTGTCAATAACATTTAGTTGGAACAAAATTTCGGCAATGAGAGATTTTTTAAAGTTAGGTTTACTACTAAGAACATGTGCCAGCAAAATCTTAAATGTATCCCGTCTTAATATTGAAAACATAAAAACCAAAATCATCTCGCACCTTCTGCCTACAATTTTTTCAATATTTTTAATGTAATGACTGCTTCGTTTAGAAATCTTATTAATCCATTCAAAATAGGCAAATGCAGATTCATTAGATAGTTTTGCAGTGAAACTTCTTCCCTCTAATAGCAACTTTTCCCTACGCTCTTCACAAGACAACTTTTTTAACTCTAATAGATCATGTCTATCCGACATTATCCTATCCACTAGCCTTTTGATATCATATGAATAAACAAAATCAAAATTAGATATGAATTTATAGAACCTCCCATTCTTATTACCAGTCGCGAAGATTACAAAATTTTTAAGCAATAACTTAAAGTTGAAATAACTCAAATCTATATCAAATACGAAATAAAAATCTTTATCTGAATCTAGTCTTATATCTAAATTGCCTCCAACCTTTAAACTTTTTAGCCGTTTTTCCCATTCATTATTTTTATTTACAGTCCTAGCTATTAAGCTTAACTCGTCGGGCACATACCCTTTAAAATAGTATTTTGGTCCCGATTCTTTATATGAAAGCATTCTTAACGCATTGATTAATTTCTCCTGCACATCCTCCTTGCACAAATGATTAAGACCATCTTTTTTTGCATAAATAAAAACATTATCAACACTAAAAGATTTAAAAGAATCATGCATAAGAGTTCCAATCTTGGTCGTTAACGTGTTTTTAGCGTAAGCGACTTCAAACCTGTGCCCTTCATTCTTCTGCATCTCAATATTCCAATAAGAACACGAAAAAAACTCATCACAAATTTCCACACACACATACAAGCTCTTCGAAGATTTTTTAAGTAAAAAATACTCCTTACAATCCAACCGACTATTAACAAATGAACATAATTGTTGACAAATATTCTGTGATCCATCAGAACTGGCCTTTTGATGGGCGCAACAAAAAAGTTGTAGAAAAGTCGATAACATGATAAGGGTAAACCTTTTTTTTCTTTTTAAGCTTAAAATTTAATTAAATTAATAAAAAAATCAAACATTGATTTTTGTCTAAATAATTCAAATATAAAACAAAAATTATCAACTTTAATTTTAAAATTTACATAGAATAAGCTTGGTTTTTTTAT
>NW_020169567.1:0-2568 GCF_000988165.1 Vairimorpha ceranae
TCCTTCTATCTAAAATTTTATTTTATAGAAAATAAAATTCTAGAAAATTCATAAAGATAAAAAATTTTTTATTGTGATATTCTACTACGAAGTTTAATTTAGTTTCACCTATTTTTACTATAACATTTGGTCACCAAACTTCACCAGATTGGTCTAAAAATACATCTTAATACGTTCTAAAATTAAATTTTGTTATTAATTAGTGGGGTGTTTTCCAATATCCGAATGTTTAATAATATTTCTCTGACTATCTCCACATGAATAAAAGTATATGGCTCTAAGTAAGTTTCAAGTCCGTTATAAACACAGGCATCCAAGATTTATACCTAACAGAAAAAGTGGTTTGGTAACGTTGACAACTGTAATGACAACATCTCTACTCAAACCTATCTTGTATTTTTTTATTTGATGTAAGGTGCATATTGACATTACAATGTATGCATACCTGCTTGTCCTTAAAAAGCTTGTAACCAAAAAGAAGATAAATTATTTCTTCTTCATTTGTCTTAATTATTTTTTCTAAAAAAGTTTCTATCATTATAAGGGTACAAAAAAAGGGAGCCAAAAGCCCATTTGTCTCCCACCTACCGCCCACAGGGGGACCTAGAGCCTAGAGCCCCGACCTCTTCCTTTATTTATTTGCCTTTAATGTTTTTTTTAATTAGTTTACTCTACTCTAATAACCAATTAGATAGATTGTGTACAGCCCTGCGTATTATACTATATGTCGCAAGCAAGCCCAGCTCGCTTTCGAGCCACGGGCGCACATCGCATTTTTATTTACAAACTGTGAAAGTCGATATTTTTTACATTATAGATAGACTTCCATTTTCAAAACCTATGTTTAAACATTCTTATACGGGAACCGAACCCGAAAAATGCTTTTACATGTAACAAGATGAATTCCACTGCGATACTTGCCATGTATATCTCATTTAAATTTTAAATAAATATAAGTGCTTAACATAATTTAGGTCTAATAATATAATAGAATATAACACCTGATAATTTTTAACCCCTAAAATAAAATAATAAAGAAAAATTTTTAATCTAATTTACAACCTAAAACAAAAAACTATTTTTTTTAAAAAATTCAACACCGTAATATTCATCATAGTTTTTTATAATTTCTTTCGTTCTTTTATCAGTTTCTATAAAAATACTAGTATCACCATGTAAAGATTTCAAAAGCTTATTTTCGGTAACATCTTGTTCAATAGTTAATTCTTTTACGATAAGATAAAAAGAAGACTGTTCAGTTTTTACCAAGCTATTTATAATGTCGGCAAAATCCTTCAATACTATTTGTAGTTCGGGGCACTCCTTAAATACAGCTTCAAAGGGGTTAAAAAAATAAAAAAATAGTAAATAGTTTTATTTAAGCATTAAAATTTTTTTAAACGTCACTTTGAACGTTTCAGCATTCTTTTTTCTTAAAAACTTTCTTTTAAATTAAAATTCATATACAAAACTCTCCATATTAACTTTCATTATGCCACGTTTTGTTCGTAAATCGATTTTCATATGGCTCCATAAATTTTTAATATTATTGGTGTGTTGGCCTAAGTTATTTGTAACGCCAACACTATGATTAACTACATGATGATCACTGCCAAATCATGTACAACTAATCGATATGCCTCCCACTCATCCGTTTTAATAGCGGTGTCTTATACGACAAAATTTTTAAAAAGTTCAAGCATCGTAGGTGATGTTCTGTCTGGAACAATTTGTAAAAAAATATCACTTGTTGCTTCATCTATACCGCACACAAGGCACGATATGCCTAAAAATTTATCATGTGTAGATGCGGGGTGGGGTGTTGTCTTTCCCCCACATATGCTTTTTAATCTACTTGAATGAACTTCCCGGGTCCTCCTATTTTACCGAAGTAGTTGTCTACTTCGTTTTTTATTTTTTTAAAAATTTCATCCTTATAAGAAGTATATGTTAATTCAGAAATCTCGCAAGTAACGCATGCCATGCTGTTACTCATACCCATAACCCAACAATATATTATTCTTAATTGGATGAAAGCAGGTAGACAAAATTTTTGACGGATTGTTCCTGTATAAATGCTCTGTCTTTTGTAGCAGCCATTTGCACAGTAAAAACAAATTCCTTTTTTAAAAAGCATACTTTTCACCCGCTTTGTGTAGACACCACATACACATCTTATTGTGCGCCCGAAAAAGTCAATAGATTTTAAAAAATTTATTGCTGCTTTTTCGTCTTGAAAAATTGGCTCATAGAAATTTTTTATGTTCATAGAGGGGTTAAAAAATAAAAAAAACAAAAATCGCTTTGCTTAAATACAGTTTCAAAAAGGATAAGTTTAGTACAAATTCCCTATTTTTTTATTTTTTAACCCCTTTGAAGCTGTAATTAAGAAGCGCCCGTAGTTCCTGGGACATTATTTATTGTTCTATCAAACACATTCCAAAGTCTATGCTTCTATTACTGTTATCAAATTTTAAGTATTTAGTTTGAAAGCATTCAAGAAGTCTTAAAACTTCCCATGATTTTTCATTAGTAAAGTATTTTTTAAGGCGAGTAGAAACAACCAAT
>NW_020169568.1:0-2559 GCF_000988165.1 Vairimorpha ceranae
CCTTACAAAAATCAATCAAACAAAAATTTCTAAATTCTTTTTCGTTATCATATTGAATTATTTGAGGATCACCAAGTTTATAAAAGCCATTTTAAGACATAAAAGAACCTCAGTTCTAGTTTTACTTTTAAGGGCATAAGTAATTATATATTTAGAAAATACATCTATACTTGTAAGTATCCAACCAAAACCATCATTTTGTCCCGCGTAAGTCTTCATATCAACAAGATCAAAGATTAATCTCTCAAAAAGCTTCGTAGCCAGAATATGCTTAAACTTTTCCTTTGCCTTAAGGGGTTGAGCTTGTAAGTAGATATTACACTCATTACAACCCTCCTCAATGACAAATCTAGGAATTGAAAAGTAAAGTTGTTTGCACAACTCGTAAAGACGATTCTGACAGTAATGATTTTAGTTGTGTAGTTTTTGTATTTTTATTTTCATAGAAAGCATATTTCCTTCCACAAACACTCGTTTATGACCATTTTATGTATCTTTCAGATAAAGTAAATTATCTATCGAGATAAGCAGCTCGGCCATTCTTTTCAAGCGATACTTTGTATGTTTGCTGCCATCTGCTGTCGAATCCTCGCCTTTAAGGATATTTACGATGGTATCGTATCCTTCTTGTGATTTAATAGTAGGCCTCATAAGGATTATTTAAAAAATTTTCATATGGATTATCTTCTATAAGATCAAAAGCAAATTAGTAGTAACTATGGTCAAGTTGTTATTTTAAAAAAAATTTGACGTTGTTGCGTGTTCGATTCACGCGGTGGCTTGCAAAGGCGGATAGACGAGCCTTCACTTAAAAAATTTATAAAGGGAAAATTTTCTTTGCTTTCGTAAAAAGCCGACAGGTAGGTAGTAATTCTATAAAATGTATATGTATCTATCTGTATTGATCAACTTGCTATCTGGTGTAGTACATAAAAGTAGTAATTATATAGAAAAACGAATTTTTATAATATATGTTGGATGTTAAACATCCAGTAGTTTCAGATACGAACAAAACCACAATGTCTTAAGCGTATTTGTTTGTTTCATGTTTCATGTAAAACTATAAAAAGAAATCCTAAATAAATAAGAATGTCATTTATAAATACCTCATCTAAATCTTCCAGACACAAACTTGCTAGTAGTGTACCATTTCCCGAGAATATACATAACAACATTACACTACATCCCTACTAATCGTAGTAGTACGATATAAATAATATAAGATATATGATACAAAAATTTTTAAACGAGAACAAAGATAAGGATGTGTAAGTTTGAGTTTAAAAAATAAAGAAAAAACATGTTCGTTTCTGTGCGCGCGACAAAAAAAAATATAATTTCTGCATTTTTTCACCAACTCAATTTTAAACGACAAAAAGTTTTTTTATCAATTAAAAAAAAATCTCTTTTATATTTTCTTACAGTGTATGTAATAACATTTTTATTGTTTATAAATTTTTAAATTTTTTAAAACAAACAATACAAAAGATATTTTGCATATTATTTTACATAACAGCCTTCTAAAGGTTCGTAGCTCTTCGCCATGTTGGCTTTTTTTAGTTTAATAAATAATAAAGAAAAATCAAAATGCATATGTTTGTTGTTGCCTTTTTTTCAACTGTACATACCCTAAATTTTAAAAAAATGTTATTATTTAAAGATTTTAAAAAAAAAAACTTCATCTGTGACAACTTTGATTTTGTGACATTTTAAAAGATAAGGAAACAAATATTTAAAATATTTATCTAAAAAGTGCTGCATTAAAAGCAAAAAAAAATTATTAAACAACAAAAATTTATTCGCTGTGAAGTATACAGTTCTTTAATAAAAATCATTTATTTTAACTTTCAACAAAAATTTCAAAATCGTCACTTTTAATTCTTTAAACATTTCCTGCGCATTTTTTTTCTCAAAATAAACAATTCTATGTCCTATACTGTATTTAACATCTAAATTAGTTAGTAATGCCACACTTTCAAATAATTTTGTCATTATTTCTTCACCTGACAAAGTTATAAATTGTGAATTTTCAAGTAAGATGTTATAATAGTTTTTTAAAGTCATGTTATTATGGCCTAAATATAAATTAAAAAACTCTTGTATATCATTAAAAAATTCGATATTCATATTACCCCTCTTTTTATAATTACTAAAATACTTCTCAGCTTCTTTGAAAATAAGAGTGTATAACAAATTATTAATTTCTTTATTCTCCGGTGTCATCATAAAATAAATCTTTGAAAGTTTCTCTTTAGTAAAAAAACTTTGAAAAAAAATGTTTGTTCGCCTTTTATCCTTACTATAAGTATCTTGTGTAAGAAAAATAAGTTCATCATTATTAAAAATATTATAATAACCTAATATATGGATTAATATGAGATATGAACCAAAACTCAGACTTTCACAAATTTTATATAATAGGTGATTTAGGAGATTTTCACTCTTAAATTTATAAAAAATAATTTTGTATTTAGCAAAGTCAAAATCTTTTGCCTTCGTATATAAATCCCAAATCTCGGTGCAATCTCGATATGTTTCTTCAAAAATACACTGATAATT
>NW_020169569.1:0-2550 GCF_000988165.1 Vairimorpha ceranae
TAGTAAGTTTTGATTAAAAGGCCGCTTTAACATGTTATTTACCCATATTTGAGAGCTCAGTCGGGCAGAAATCTTTGATGCTCTTTTAGTTCATTTCTTCACACTATTTTCTTGACTTTTCTACAACGTCATAAAAATTACGGATAGTATCATTTTAATTTAATTATTTGTCCCATATCGGGGCTATTTTATGTTTCATGTTCTAACGAGTTAACGTGCGACCTTACATCTTGTGCATATAATGGTTTTTTGTTATCCAACCGCATCGACACATTATATTCTTGAAAATTATTTATAGCCCTTTACTTAATATTTATAATTACAAATAAGCATTCAGACTGCTGGAAAGTATCTTACTGGAATTAGAGAAGGTTTGGTGACAACTGCAACGAACCCCTGAAAAGCAATACCTTTATTTAAAAGACTTTTTAATTTAATTCACAATTCATAACGTTAAATAGCTTAACCAGAACGAGAATAGTATTTAAGAATAACTTCAATAGAATAGCATTTTTTTGCCACAAAGATAGCAACTTTAACATATATTAGTGCTTCTTGTTAGCAAGAATGGCTTTGATGTGTCTTAAAATTTGGCTGATGCGATGAGAGATATAACACAACTTCTTCTACTTTTTGTGCTTGGAAGTATGGAACTAGAACCATTGAAGATATTTTTACTCAGTTAAATTCATTAGATAATAGTACTTTTTCTTCGAATTTTGACGGGTAGAAATAAATTTTAATATTTATAGCAAAATAAATTAAATGTGGTAAATAACATTACAAAAAGCAATGAAATACCTTTACATTAAAACTGAATGTATAATAAATTTGATTAAAGTAAGAAGAAGATGAATAAAAAGTCCCATCTATATTAAATTAAATCCATTATTTCTGCAGATTTAAAATATGAACTCAAAACATCCATAATATCTTTTTTTCTTGTTCAAAATTATAAAATAAAAAAGTTGTATTATATCTGAGATATTTGGCAAAAATGCGGCCAATGACAAGGTACTTCTTTATAATGCTTACTGTTTTGTCGGCTGCTCCAGGCAGTCTTCAAAATAGAAGTTTTTGTGTTTATAAAATGTTTAATTTAGGTACATCCTGCTCTCACACCCTAAGTTGTTTTATTCCGGAATATCCTTGTCGTAACCCTTGGGCAGAGTTTTAAACTTAAAATAACTTTCTAAAATGCACTTATTACGAAGAAATGATTTATTACTAAAATTCTTTCAATGGCTTTCCTTTTGGTGCATTTTCTTTTATAATTTTATTGGGGATAAAAAGCTATTATTTTTTATAGTAAAATATTTTAAATAAAAAAAAAGAACATGTTGTAGAATACCACAATCATGTACATTTTTCTTGCTTATAGCTTTTTAATAAATATTTAAACCAATGAAAATAATTAATTGTCATAAAGAAAATGACCTATCATTATATTCAATAAATTGTGACTATAAATTTAACAACAAAATGACTTTAATATTTGGTTATAAAAAATGAATGTAGTTATTAACAACAATTACATTATCTAATATCGTATGTTAAATACATTTCCATTAAACATGTTTATTTAAAATAATTTCTTTTATGCTTTTTTCCTTGATCTTGTGTCAGACCAAAATATGAACTAGATCTCTGTACCAAAACTTCCTAATTCTTATTATGTCTTAATAAATATGATAATAGCATATTTACAACTAAAAAACATGTTTCGTCTTTTAATCACGGTTCTCAACATCTTAAATAAATAATATTAAAATTAAATGCAAAAGTGTCCAGTGATGACGAATAAAAATCTCTTTTGATTTGTAAATCCAAGCTGTTACGAAATCGAAAACTAAAGATTGGTTAAAAAAATCGCAGTATTCTGATACCTATAATAAATAAAATCAACATTTTTACATTATTTACTTCACACAAAGAGCAAATTTCTGTGCAATCACATTAATTCGTTACATTAAATTATAATGCAATTTAACAATAACCTCCAAATAATAAAAATGACTACGTGCACCATTGACTGCTAAAAGATACTTGGATTGTATTTTACACGAAACACCACGACGTTTTGTCAATATCCTCTAGTAATAAATATCATCATGCGCTTCTTTATAATAGTAAAAAAGAACAATATTAGCTGCAAATAGTTTTATTTCTTTAATAAAAATTATTTTTTTTAGTACAAACTGATTCAAGCCTCCATACTTTGATTTAATTTATTTTTCTTATCAGTAGACTCAACTTTAAATTATAAGAGCGTTTAGCACATAATTAGATAAAAATTTCCTATTATGTACTTTTTTATTTTGTAATATCCTCTTAAAATCTTCTATATCAAATTTGCTATACTGAATTTTGTATAATCATATACTTTATTATTCTTTAAATATTTGAGAAGACTATTAGATGTAAAATTGTCAATGCTACGATTAATTATATAATTTCTGATGTTCGATAATTTACATATTAAAGATATGTCAGAAATATCAATAGATAGTCTATCAATTAAATAATAAAACTTATCCTTTCTATCTGTTG
>NW_020169570.1:0-2518 GCF_000988165.1 Vairimorpha ceranae
AAAGATATCTATGATAAATCAAAATAATTTTTCTACACAAATCAACATGCTTTCTGATTTAAGTTCGCCTAAGAAAGTAAAGAATATACCTGTTGAGCAAGGAAATATATTTCCAATAGATCACTTAATTTTAGATTGTACTCAAAATTCCATTGATCCCAATTATAAAAAATATGATAATCTGGTTTTTGAAACTGAATTGTATAAAGAAATTGAAAGTTATAATAATTGGGAATCTAGTAAATATGATGATAAACAAGATTTTTTGCAAGAGTTTGTTTTTGAATCACATACTTGTTGTAACGAAAACAATTATGATCCTACTGATTCTTGTTTTACACAGTGTGATATTGATAAATATGCAGATACATACAACAACATTTCTAGCAAGTATAGTAATCTAAATTATAATGAAGTAGTTACTAACGAATATAGTAATGTAAACTTTAAAAATTCTTTACATAACAACGACTTGACTCTAAATGGTACAAAAGAAAAAATAAATGCTGATATTATTTCAGATTATATACCTACTAAAAGCTTTTCATTAGATTTTTCCCATGTTATGCCTTTTAATACTTTAATTGAAAACAAAAAAAAGTTTCAAGCACTTAAAGATATGTTTTTCTTGAATGTACTACCACGTTCATTTGTATACCTTATAAACGATAACATCACAAGAGATTTAAAATATCGTAACATTCGAAAAAGAATTGCGTATCATTGTAAATGGTTTGAATCTTTTGAAAATACGAATATTGAGATTATAAAAAACGATGCCGAAATTCTTATTTTATCAGTTAATACAAAAAATCTTATTTTCGACTGTCTTGAATTTCTTAAAGAAATTGCACAATTAATTTTAAACTTTAGAAATTATTTAAATCTTATATATTACAATCGTTGTGATTTTATAAGTAATTTAAAATTGATCGTGACTATGATTGATGAAATGCTGTTAAAAGTTAACTTCGAAAAGACAAAAAATTTTATGCGTCAAATTTTAATGAATAAAAGTATATATGCCAATTGTTCTGGTTTAAAAGTAGAAAAAAAATTATTACTGACTTTTCGCAATATACGAAAATTTGCAAAAAAGGTAGAATTATATGGTTTAAATATAAAAAGATTGAAAAGGGTTTTTGAAGTAAATTTTAATTAATTATTTTTTTTTATTTTCGAAAAATACATGTTTAAATTTTTATTAACATCTGAAATGCTTGCTCATAAGGCTATATTTAGAAAAAAATTGGCCGGTTTATCATTAATAAATTTTTGCTTGAATTAATAAAAACAAGATTATTTTATGTCAAGTGTCATGCACCCAGAGCACGACCGTGTTTAGAATTATATTCATTGTTCTACTTTAAATTAACCTATCTGTATAATTATTTATCTGAAAGCAACTATATACTTTTTTTTAATTTTTTTTTGGTTTACGGCTTATATTTGCTTTTTTTTCTAAGTATAATTTTGGCATTTAAATATGATTAATTGAAATCATAGTTAATTAAAAGAAAAAATTAATTTAAGAGAAAAAAAATTTATTGGAAAAGAGAGTTTTTAAAAAAATATAATATCTTAAATTTTTTTATTTTCAAAGTTTAAATGAAAAAAAAAGCTGAAATGCATCTTTAAATTTAAATAAAAAAATTACTCTAAAACCTTTAAATTTGTAATTAAAAAATTGAAAGAAAAAATTAAAATTATACGATGCTATAACTATGTGTTATATACAGAGTGATTGGCATATCAAATCTATATTAAATCACTTTTATGAACAATACGGGGATTAAGAATGTAAACAAGCAAAAAAATAGAAAATTAATCAAAAGAATTTATTTTTTTCACTAGGCTTATTGATACAATTTCTTCAGTACCATTATTTTCAATTTTAATACGATTACTTGATAGAATTTAGTTACTTTTCTAAGTGTAGAATAAAATGTGTCTAATTTTAACTTCTTTGTTTTACTATTTGTATCAAAATCTTTTTTATCAGAATAATGTCTCCTATATTTATGTCATTAATAGAATTATGCAAGCATTTTCTGTCCATGCGTGCTAAATATTTTTGATTAACTATAATTGTATCAATAACCTTATTATCATTCTCTTCAATAATTTCAACTTGTATATCACTATGATTATCATCCGAATCAACAATGCTACTATCTATAGGACACGTTACAGTATTGAACCCACTTCTACCAAAAAATAGATTGAATGGAGACTTATTGGTTGCAGAATGTATCGCTACATTGTACTCATAAGTCACCTTATCTTAAAGCGCAGTCCAATTTTTACCGGCAGCGAACACACCACTATTCAGATGTTTTTGCAAATATCATGTGAGCGTTTGGTTAAGTTATTTGATTTTACTTTGGCTTTGTAAGTGTCTCGGTCTTCCATGAACTAAAACAATGTTTCCTCCCTTACAAAAATCAATCAAACAAAAATTTCTAAATTCTTTTTCGTTATCATATTGAATTATTTGAGGATCACCAAGTTTATAAAA
>NW_020169571.1:0-2488 GCF_000988165.1 Vairimorpha ceranae
ATTCAAAATACAAGAGGTGATGTGCATATCAAATCTAGATAAGTTTACTTTTATAACACTATAAGGAGTAGGAGCGTAAACATGCGAGAAAAAGAAAATTAACTAAAAAAGACATTTTTTTACTAAAATCATTACAACAATTTTAACAGTATCATTACTTTCGGTTTTAATGCTATTATTGCTAAAAATTTAATTTCTTTTTTAATCGTAAGATAAAATGAATCTTATATTAACTTTTTTGTTTTATTACTCTTGGTGTTAAAATTTTTTTTATTAAAACACTATCATCTATATTTATGTCATTTATAGCATAATGCACGCATTTTTTGTCCATGCGTGCTAAATATTTTGAATAAAATTAGACTTATATCTATTTTTTCTTCTACTATAACTTATTTTTATATATCAACTAGCTAATGCTATCCCATTTAAAACGGGACTTGAATACGATACATGTTTTCTTTGTTTAAATTATGTATATATGTCTTTATGCATGTATGTATTGTTTTAAAATTACACATTGCACACTTTTAATTATAAAATGACAATAGGCACATTTTATAATTTGAATAATTGAATAAAACTAAAGGAAAATTAATTTATAAGATAAGCTGTATATAATATAATCAACCATGAAAGGTTGTTATTTATTTTTAAAATCGTTTTCTAAAATTTGAAAAAGAAGGGTTAAAAAATAAATAAATGTTCAGATTCAAACTTTTTAATTATATAGAAAAGAATAGATTTTAATCTTATTTTTTAGAAAATAAAATGTAGGCAGTTATCGAAAGAAGATCTAGACACCCCGCCGAGGTGTCTAAAACCCGATCCAATTTTTTACATGTGGTTACAATACTACAATATTTATTTGATTTTAAAAAAATTAATGTAATTTTATTTGTTTATAACCAATAAAAACTAAATTACAAATTTTGACCCTAAGAGCAGAAAGACGGAACAAACCGGAACTGATAGACACTAGAGATCAGAGTGTGGATTAGTTATAACTATTATTATCACGTTAATTAAAAAAATCATATTAACAATCTTTAAGAGACATGCTTCCAATTTGTGTTCATCACATATAATTTTTTGGTGCTTCTTTAATATTTGATAAGATTATAATACACTTTACCTACAAGCAAGGTTTTTAAAATATAAAGAGAAAAATCCTAAATATTCCTTAACAAAACGTATTTAATTCAATAAACTGGCAATTTAATCCATAAAATAATCATTAAAACTCTTCAAAATCGCTCCCCTACACATATTTTTTTCAAAATAAATTCTTTTAACATATATATATTTTTGTCCGCTTAACACCATATTCTTTATTCAGTTCAAATTTTAACTTCAACTGACAATTTTTATTACATTAGCAAAGGTATTATCTTGTACAAAAACCCCAATAGAATGATTTCTACTTTAAAGTAAAAAACAGAGATTTCTAGCTACGCCTGGATAACTTCAATAATAATCACTATAAAGTATTGATCTTACGCCCATAATACCTTCCAAAGCGGCCGAAGGCGGCCTAATGTACTATTTTTAACTCTTTTTATGTAAAAGTCGTAAGATTACAAACATTAACTACAACTATGATCCAAAAGCGTCTTCAATTAAAATGAAGCACTTGTATGTAATCTTGATTTTTATTTTACAAATAACAAACTCATCAACCTTACAACTTTGCCTGGACTGCATAAAAAGCCCTCTTACTGATTTTTTCTTCAAATATTTCACAAAGTCGTTTTTTCGCACCAGCAATTTCAATGAAAATACTCAAAAAATTTCTTCTATTAAAAGATAACTAATCTGCAAAATTAAAAACATAAGCGCACAGAAACTATGTAACAAAAATTTGCAGCCTTTGTTGGCTATTACTTTGGCGCTAGCCAGCCTATCATTAACACAACAATAACCACCCCTTTTGACATTTCAATCGTTAAAAATACTTAACTGTGATATGCCATCACACTTATGACACGTTTTCTCTGTAAAAATCTATAATTCAACCAATGCTTCTAAACAATATTTATACCACAAAGACTTCTGTATATGCACAAGCTTTGTTTTCGTGCTTTTCTTTAATATTCAATCAAAAATATTAAAGTTTTCCGTCATTTTTTTTGAGGGGTCAAAAAAATATTTAGAAAAATCAGATCGAATATAAACTAAGGAAGCATTCATTTTTTGTATTATATAAAATACAATATTATATTATTTAAATCTAATTCACCTACTTATCTGAATTTTTCTAAAACATTTAAAATTTATAATAGTCTTCATTTTTAAAAAAAAACAATCAAATTTTGTTTAGAAAATATATAAATGAAACAAACTGTACTATTATTGCATAAAATTTGCTACTTTAATTTTGCTTTTCCACTAACAATTTACATTTAAGGTTCTGTTTATATTTTTCAAATTAAAAAACTTTTACTTTTTAATCAATTGTGTCAAATCTTTAGCAAAAAATCAATCTAAG
>NW_020169572.1:0-2485 GCF_000988165.1 Vairimorpha ceranae
AATTTTTTACAACTATCTGCTCTTTATCAACGATCTTAAAATTATTACAAAAAAGAAAAAAAACTGCATAAAATGATCAAAAAAATAAACAATCTATTAATCTTAGTAGGATTAGAAATGAATAAAGACAAATCAGCTACAAACTTAATATTTTGCGAACAATACACTTAAAAATAGAATCTTGCAAAGGATGTAAGTATTTTATGATGATAAAAAACATTAGAAAAAAAAAATAGAAACTATAAACATTATTCTCGAAAATATTAAGAAAAAATATAAAATTTATGTAGTGTAAGAATTAACGCAAAAAATCTCCTTTAAGTGCTAAATATATATCATTATCTATAAAAAACACACTCTTGAAGTTATAGACGCCAACCCGACAAATTTAAACAAGTAACAAAATCATTTGTTTAATGCCAATAATATATCGCATAAAACAATAATCTGCCGGCAAAGCGAAAAGCTTTACTTGCACAAATGAATTATGTAGGTTAACAAACAATGTCGAAATTTTTAGTGAAAGAATTCTTTTACAGTTCAAAAATAATATCTACAGTACATAGTTATTTTTTAAACAAAGACGGGCAATAATAATCATAATGAATAAAACAAAATAATTTTTCTAAGAATCAGAATTTTCTTGAGGAAAAATATAAAACACATAAATTATTTATATAAATATGTTGGCAAAATTTTTTTAAAAAGAAAATTTTTAGTGAAATACGTAAATAGTGCAACCACTCAAAATTGCATAGACTCTCAGAAGACCCAGTGTTATGTATTAAATTATTCATTTGGCTGAAAAAAGTTAATATTGCGGCTAGAGAGGAAGTAGCACCTTGTGCGCTACAAAATAGAATCGTGTTTTTGATAAGACAATAAATGTTCTCACTGGTATGAAAATATAAACATAACTCACATGGCGACAGAATGTTTGTTTATGATTATATAGAAGACACAGCAGGACATTTAGAAGTTTTAATCTTTAATTATGTAAGAATCTTAAACAACCTCAAATATTAAAATTAGAAATTTTTTGGCTTTAGGACTACAATATTGGCAAATAGGAATATTAAAATAATATAGTAATTATAAAGTTTATAGTTACAACATTTGATTCCTTTACTTTATAAAAATTACAAAATACGTTGAAATAAATGTACATTGTTTTTTTGGAACTTTTTTGGTATCGGCCAAAAAATTTTTTTTTAGGTGGCAAAAAGAGGAATATTTTTTTTTGGTATCGACAAAAAATTTTATTGAAGACTACAAAAAACTTAATTTTTATTTCTTATGATACAAAAGTTATCTTTAAGTGAAAAATTTGAAATTAAAGCCTACTTCGAAATGGGCACAAAACAAAAAGAAATTGCAAAAAAGTTCTCGATGAGTCAATCAACTGTGTCTAAATTCACAAAAAAATTAATAAAACCGGACAAATTAAAAGAAAAGGAAAGTTGGCTGATCTTTATTGCTTTATAAAAATGATTTTTTTTTAAAAAAATAATAAATGCATATTCACAAGTTGGCAGTATTAAGTTTCTGTGAAACTTAAAAAACAATTAAAAAAGGTATATCTGCTCGATGTATACAAAAGCAGTTTTGTAAAAGGGGATTACATGGCAGGATTGCATTTTGTTGGAAAGCATTCTGCTTCTTGACTACACTTTAACGAAGACTAAACATTGTAACAACAATCTAGTTGTTATCGTGAATTGATCTGAAACAGTGTTTTAGAAAAAAACATATAAACATAACTTTAATCAATAAACATTTAATTTAAGTGCCAACACATTTAAAAAACCATTTTTGTCTAAAAAGCATATTTTTAAAAGAAAAATATTGATAAGCAAGCATGCTATTCTGATCAAAAATGGAATAAATATTTTCTAGTGATCAAAAGAAATAAACTTATTTAACTTTGATGAAAGAGTTTATGCGCGAAAAAAAGTTGTCTAAAGATATAATAAAAAACTCTAAACTTACAATAAGACATCTAGGTGGTAGTATCATTATTTGATCATGTTTTTTGAGTGCTAAGAATCGAAAAATATGTATAGGATGGTATAATGAATAACGAAGCATACTGTAGAATTTTAGACACATATCTTGAGGCTTCGAAAAAAAAGCTAAAATTAAAAAATTGTATTTGTAGCAAGATAATAATCCGAAATATACGAGTAAATGCACCAGAATAATATTTGAAAGATAAAAAAATTATAACTTTAGAATGCCTTGCACAATCTCCATACATGAATCTTGTAGAAAATTTATTGTATATTTTTAAGGTAAAAGTAGGAAAAATCAACCAAAAAAAATAAATGAATTAAAGAAATGTGTTAAAGAGGAGTGGAATAAAATAAATGTTTAAGTGTGTAAGAATCTGGCACAGAGCACGAACAGTAGAAGTAATAAATTATTAAGAGCGAAAGGTGGACATACTAATTTTTAAAAAAAATATTTATTTTTTTTGCCAACTACT
>NW_020169573.1:0-2481 GCF_000988165.1 Vairimorpha ceranae
AGCATACCACTAGGGCCTTGCTTGTAGGAAGATAGGGAACCCCGTAGGATTAGTTAAAATCCATTAGTCATAGAGACTAAGACCTGCGCTCAGCAGGATTTGAGGTTTAATGCCTGGCTCAATACACCATTTAAGGACACAACTCAGTCCAGCGGAATGCTACGGCATGATATGCAGCTTTAAGCCAAACCCTTCCCAGGTCAAATGTGCTTGTCTTTTATTGCTAATAAATTAGCTACTTGTAATGCTACTGATGTAGCTTTTTTGTCTCAGGTTAATCTGAGGAGGCATGAAGCCTTATCTTATGTTGTACTATGATGTATCTTAGCACTGTCATTTTATCGAGAAATTCTACTCTTATTAAGAGAGCTTTTCTCATAATTGGACAAGTCTTAATGTTCTGGATGTTTCCAAGAATCATCTTGACTTTATCCTCTTTTGGTAGAGTTGATGTCAACTCTGGAATTTTATTCTCATAAAGAGATCTTTTCTCAGATAAGACTGGACAGTCTAGCAAGAAGTGTTCAAGGTTTTCTTGCTCTCCCTCGCAGAGAAGACAATGTTCTCTGTAGTATTGAGGGATCCTGCGTGCATTAGCTAAAGCAGGAGACCATCTTATTAGATTACACCTTATTTTAGTGTAGTTCCTTATCTGTCTGTTGTTAACTTTTGTTAGTATGAATTTGAGTTGTGACTCATATATACCATACTGGACTGCTATCGAAGCTGCTAAAGTAGTATTAAAAGATCTTCTACCTTTGAGCACTTCTTTAATTTTGTTTTTGCCTACATTGTAGTCAACACTTTCGTAGTCGTGACCGACATACCTTTTACACCATCGTCTAGTCCTTGAACTCCACGTGGTTTTCCTTTCTCGTGGAACCTGCTCAACAAGATCTGCGATCATTGTTTTATTGTGTTTCCACTTCCTTAGTGCCCTAAACCTACTTAAGGCTGCTTGTATGTGAATTCGATTAATATCAAATTCATCTAATATCCTATCTAAAGGAATTCTTTTAGACCAGAATATCATCCTGATAGCTTTTTTGAGAATCTTATTGATTCTACCTGATCTTGTACTAGACATTCCCCACAGCTCACTTCCATACATGAGAGCAGGAACTAGTACACATTTAATTAGTATTGCCTTAAAAGGAATACAAATACCTTTGTTAAGAAGCTTTGGTTTCAAGGCTTCTAGCGCCGTTTTGCCTCTAAAGGCACCATCTTTCACAAGATGATCTTCTATGGTGTTTCTTTTTATCAAAACACCTAAATACCTGTATTCTGTGACTTCACAGATCCTTCCAAAGTCAGTATCTATGGAGATATTTTCTGACTCATAGCTTGTATTGGTATCCCATACTAGAATACCGCATTTGTTGCAGTTGATTCTCATTTGATTATCAACTGCCCATTTACTGATTTGTTTGACTTTACAATCCAAATCTTCTTTTGTTTCCCCAAAGACTACAATGTCATCTGCAAACATTAAGCCTGGGATCATTATTGTTGATCTTGGAACGATCACCTTGTTGGCGTCATCAAAAATGTCATTTATAAACAGATTGAATAACATTGGAGAGCAAGGACAGCCTTGTCTCACTCCTTTTCTGTAGCTATAGCCACTGCTTGTATCTCCGTTAATACGGATTCTCATATTAGTATTCCTATAGATATCTTTCAATGTATTGATAAGATATCCTGGGATACTATACTTTTGTAGCTTGTTAAATAATAGCTCATGGCTAACATTATCATAAGCTTTTTCAAAGTCAATAAAACACATAAATGTCTTAAGACCTCGAAACTCTCTTCTTTTGACAACCTCTAGTAAGGTTGCCACTTGGTTCATACACTCCTCTCCTGATCTAAACCCAGCCTGATAGGGAGAGAGTATATTCTTATTTTCGACAAACTGTGTTAGTCTGTCATTGATTATTTTGAGGTATATCTTACTGATTGTGTTAATCAGTGCAATACCTCTATAGTTGTTGAGATTTGATATATCTCCTTTTTTGTGGAGGCATACCATGTCAGCAGCACTCCAATATGCAGGTGGACTGGCACCTGCTATTATTTTATTGACCTCATCTACTAGAAATGAGGGCAGCTCTTTGTCTACTAAGCTAGGCTTTAGCAGTATCTTGTATAGCTCAGTCGGAATTTCATCCGGACCGGCTGCTTTGTTATTACCACATCTTCTTGTGGCATCTTGTAATTCCTCCATAGTAACGTCATCAGGAGGTTCCATTACTGGAATTTTATTGTAGACATTATCATTGACTACACTTGGTGTTGCTAATTTAGCATAAAATTTGTTAGCTATTTCTAGCTTCTTTTCTTGCTCATTATGAGCTATGCCTTCTTCGTCTTGAAGACATACATTGTCTAGTCTAACTGACGTGTTAGAACATCCTTTTAGCCACTTCCAGAAATCTCTGGAGCGATTACTTTTGTAAAGGTTTACACCTTTAAAGG
>NW_020169574.1:0-2455 GCF_000988165.1 Vairimorpha ceranae
GATAAATCATTTAAAACCGACCCAACTAAACAATAATGCTCATCATCAGATGAGGTTTTATAAATGTCGTTTGGCAAAAGCATATTAAGATTTTTTATTAACCCATAATATATATGACAAATATTATCAACAGTAGTTTTAGAACAATGTTCAAAATCTTTACAAAAATTTTTTACTTCTAATAATTTGTAGTAATTTTCAAGTAACGTAGAACTTTTATCTTTGGCAATTTCATATTTATCTACATACATTTCTAGTTCAAAATAAATGATAATGTAAAAATAAATATATTCAAAAGATGTCCTATCTTCTAGTTCTACATTCATAAATAATTCAATTACTTTTGTAATATAAGAAGAATCGTTTAAAGTTACAGAAACATAATTTTGACTTCTATCTGGGATGTAATCCAAAAACCTATTAATATTTGTTCTTTTAATAACGCCTATGGAAAAAAGTATCTCCAGAAAAAGATTTTTTTTAGTCGATATCTTAGAGTAAAGTATTCTTTTGATTAAATATTTAATAAGTGGTTTATCAGAAAGATAAAATAGAATAAACATTGCAAATTTACCACGATTATAGGATAATGATAAAAACTATGACCTCAATTGTTTAAAATTTTTATAATTGTAAAATCTATTTGAATACCACTTGATTCGTTTACATCAAATTTGTATTTGAATGTTTTATAGAAAATTATATTTTTTTCGTTAATTTTAATAAAATCTTTAAAGGGGAAATTATTATCTCTGTTCAATAGAAAATAAAATGATGAAAATTTTGAAATTAAGTCATTAAAAGTCAGAGATTAAAACAAATCGAAGTTGGCCAAAAAATCATAGACTAATTGTCAGTTGTCATTATACAATAATTTTATCTTTTTCTTTATAAAATCAAAACAATCAAGTTGCTCTAAATCGATAGAGAACACATATCTTGTTTTATTATCTTTAGTGACACGAAAATCATATTTTTTAAGATTCTGTTTGTGTTTGGCAGTAAAACTACAATATGAATCGATACATTGTTTATTTTTATGAAAATTTATAAAGTTAGAATAAAATGTATCGAACACAAATTCTGGGCCTCCATTTCGTGCAGAATGTCGATTCATAAAGTCAGTTAAAATATAACTGCCGTCTTCATCTGTAAAATAACGATGAGAGCAATAATTAGTCCCTAAAAATTCTTTCAACATCAAAACTTTTCAAAAAATTGAAAATATTTAGTAAATTTGGGCTATTTACATCAAGTTTGTCAGTTGTATTAGTATAAGTATGATAAATTTTGCAAACCTTATAAACATGACAAATCACAATGCTTATATCATTGATGCCAACACTTCCTCTTCTTGTAACGTAAGCACACAAATCTTTAGCAGCATTTTCAAGGGTAAAAAAATCTTTGTTTCTAGCTTTTCTGCAAACCAAAGAAATAATTTGTTCTTTAATAATTTCAGTCGTTGAATGATCATCACAATTTTTATTTACTTACTAAAATAAGTTTGCAATACTAATTATAAAAACTAGCATCGATGGGTATAGTGTAAAATTTTATTTAAAGAGTAAAAATCAAATTAATCTATCTATGATTTTTTTCAATACGTATTGTAAAACTTGTAAAACCATGTAGACGCGAAATTTATTTATTAATAATAAATTTAAAGATAATTAAAAAAGTTGTTTCTAAGCTTTAATAAAATTCAAAATTGAGATAATTTTATATAATATTGTCAGAAGTAGTAAAAAATATAAAATTTTATCGATTTTTAGTAAGTTCTTAAAACATTCATTGTTTTATTTACTTTAAATTGTTGCTTTTAAAATGTATGTGTAAATTTAAAAACCCAGAAAAAATAGAAATAAATAATTATAATTTATACCAAAAATCTGTCTTTTATCAAACATTTTAATTAATTACAGAATTTCTATTTCGTAAGATAGTTTTAATACTGCATACATAAATAAACTTTTTTATGGTCTCTATGTAAATATTTTTATCCGTCTTTTATTTCTTAGAAAAAGGAAGAACTAGAAAGTATAATTATATTAAGAAATTACATTTATTTATACCAATATTCAAATATAAAGATTTTTTAGCTTAACACAGATACAAAGTTATATTTATTTTTTTTTCTAAGACAAGGATCATTATTTTGTAACCAAATGATTTATTAACAACCTATTAAAACCTATTAAATTTTTTTTATCACATGTGTTTTTTTACTGTTGTGGATCGGACATCCTTGCAAAAATAAATATTTTCACACCATATCTAGACGGTAGAGAATACCAGAAATAGTGTTTTTAAAGTCATAATTTTTATGCAATTTTGTATTGTTAAATTTATTTAGTTGATATAATTAATGGAAAAATTTTATGTTTTTTCTCCATCTTGTGATACTTCTCTTATTTTATAGCTTTGTTAACTAAAACTAAATTTGTTAAAAAAA